>NC_135817.1:38089239-38217155 GCF_964213995.1 Mustelus asterias
TGCAGAGTACACACACAGGCACGCACATGACCACAGACACACGCACAACACACACCCAGACTGGAGGGCTGTGGAGATTACAGATATAGGAAGGGGTGAGAGCATGAAGCGGTTTGAAAACAAGTTGAGAATTTTGAAATCAAGGCATTGCTGCCTGAGCAGATGAGCAAAGGCATGGAGGTAGAGAATTAGGTGGGTCTTAGTGTTGGCTTAAATGGGTGGTCAGAAGCTCATCCTGGAGGCAGAGATGATCACAGTAAGAAGTCTCACAACACCAGGTTAAAGTCCAACAGGTTTATTTGGTAGCAAATACCATAAGCTTTCGGAGCACAGCTCCTTCGTCAGATGGAGTGAGAAGGAGCTGTGCTCCGAAAGCTTATGGTATTTGCTACCAAATAAACCTGTTGGACTTTAACCTGGTGTTGTGAGACTTCTTACTGTGCTTACCCCAGTCCAACGCCGGCATCTCCACATCATGGCAGAGATGATACCAAGGTTACATGCAGTCGAGTTTCACTTCAGACAGCCACCAAGGAGTGGGATGGAGTTGATGGCCAGGGAATGGAGTTTGGGGTGAGGACGAAGGACAATGCTCATGCAGCAGTGGATCCAATACAGGCAAGTACATCCAATACAGGCAAGTACATCCAATACAGGTAAACAGTCTGACAACTCAGATGGTGGAGAGGTCAAGAGAGGTGATAATGAGGTAGAGCTGGTACCATCAGCATAAATGTGAAAACAAACTGGCTTTCAGATGGCATTGGGGTGGGGCAGCATGCCAGTGAGAAGTGGGGGGCAAGGATAGATTGTTGGGGGCCAGTAGTAGCAACTGTATGCGAGCAGGGAGAGAAACCTTTGCAGTCAATTCTCTGCTCATGATTAGATATGCAAGAATGGAAATAGGTGAATTCAGTCCCACCCAATTACACATTGATGGAGAGTCACTGGAGGAGGATGGTGTGATCAACTGTCTCAAAGGATGCAGACAGGTCACGAAAGGTGAGGAAGGGTCGTTGAAAACACAAAATAAGGCCATTTGGCTATCGAGTCTATGCTGGCTCACTGTAGTGCAATCCAATCAGTTCCATTTCACCACTCCATCCCTGTAGCCCTGCAAGTTAATTTTGCTCAAATGCAGTACGTTGAAATCATTGACTGTCTTCAGTCAACCATTCTGAAATGCAGCGAGTTCCAGATCATTACGATTGGCTGCATAAAAAAGTCTTCCTCACATTTCTTTATTGCTTGTCCAAAACCTTAAATCTGTGTGCCCTAGTTCTTGTATCAGCTCAATGGACCATTTACCTATCTGAATCTGTCTTAGTTTTGTACACCTCTATCTGATCCAACCTCAATTGCCTTTGCTCTAAGGAGAACAACCATATCTTCTACAACCTAACATTGTAGCTAAACTTCCTCAGCTCTGGAACGCTTTTGGTAAATCTCCTTTGCACCCTAACAAGCACCTTCACATTATTTTTAAGTGTGGTGGCCAGATGTGGACAGAATACTCTGGTTGTGGTCCAATCAGACGTTGACAAAGATTCAAATACGTGACAGATGGGCTGCTGATCAAGCAGGTTGCTTTGTCCTGGATGATGTCGAGCTTCCTGAGCGCTATTATACCTGCACTCTTCCAGGCAAGAGTATTCCATCAAACTCCTAAGTTGTACAGATTTTGGTGAGTCAGGAGTTTAGTTACTCATTACAGAATTCCCAGCCTCTGACTTGCTCTTGTAGGCACAATATTAATATGACTGGTCCAGTTAATCTCATCATCAAGAGTAACCTCCAAGATGTTGATGGTGGGGTTCCAGTGATGGTAATGTTGTTGAATGTTGTGGAGCTGATTAAATTCTCTCTTGTTAGAGTCATAGAGGTTTACAGCATGAAAACAGGCCCTTTGGCCCAACTTGTCCATGCCGCCCTTTTTTTTAAACCCCTAAACAAATCCCAATTGCCCGCATTTGGCCATATCCCTCTATACCCACCTTACCCATGTAACATCTAAATGCTTTTTAAAAGACAAAATTGTACCCGCCTCTACTACTACTACCTCTGGCAGTTTGTTCCAGACACTCACCACCCTCTGTGTGAAAAAATTGCCCCTCTGAACACTTTTGTATCTCTCCCCTCTCACCTTAAACCTATGCCCTCTAGTTTTAGACTCCCCTGCCTTTGGGAAAAGATATTGACTATCTACATTATCTATGCCCCTCATTGTTTTATAGACCTCTATGAGGTCACCCCTCAGCCTCCTATGCTCCAGAGAACAAAGTCCCAGTCTCTCCAGCCTCTCCTTATAACTCAAACCATCAAGTCTCGGTAGCATCCTAGTAAATCTTTTCTGCACTCTTTCTAGTTTAATAATATCCTTTCTATAATAGGGTGACCAAAACTGCACACAGTATTCCAAGTGTGGCCTTACCAATGTCTTGTACAACTTCAACAAGACGTCCCAACTCCTGTATTCAATGTTCTGACCGATGAAACCAAGCATGCCGAATGCCTTCCTCACCACTCTGTCCACCTGCGACTCTACTTTCAAGGAGCTATGAACATGTACCCCTAGATCTCTTTGTTCTGTAACTCTCCCCAATGCCCTACCATTAACTGAATAAGTCCTGCCCTGGTTCAATCTAACAAAATGCATCACCTCGCATTTGTCTAAATTAAACTCCATCTGCCATTAGTCAGCCCACTGGCCCAATTGATCAAGATCCCGTTGCAATCGGAGATAACTTTCTTCACTGTTCACTATGCCACCAATTTTGGTGTCATCTGCAAACTTATTAACCATGCCTCCTATATTCTCATCCAAATCATTAATATAAATGACAAATAACAGTGGACCCAGCACTGATCCCTGAGGCACACCGCTGGTCACAGGCCTCCAGTTTGAAAAACAATCCTCTACAACCACTCTCTGACTTCTGTCAAGAAGCCAATTTTATATCCATTTAGATACCTCACCCTGGATCCCGTGAGATTTAACCTTATGCAACAACCTACCATGCGGTACCTTTTCAAAGGCCTTGCTAAAGTCCATGTGGACAACATCAACTGCACTGGCCTCATCTACCTTCTTGGTTACCCCTTCAAAAAACTCAATCAAATTTGTGAGACATGATTTTCCACTCACAAAGCCATGCTGACTGTCCCTAATCAGTCCTTGCATCTCTAAATGCCTGTAGATCCTGTCTCTCAAAATACCTTGTTGCTTGACATAAATTGTTGTTGCTTGACACTTGTGTGGTTCAAATGTCACTGCCACTTATCAATCCAAGCCTGAATGTTGTCCAGGTCTTACTGTATGTAGGCAAGGACTGCTTCAGTATTTGAGGAATTGTGAAACTTGTACGGTGAGGAAGGGTAGTTGAAAACGCAAAGTAAGGCCATTTGGCTCTCGAGTCTATGTTGACGCTCTGGAGTGCAATCCAATCAGTCCCATTTCACCACTCCATCCCTGTAGCCCTGCAAGTTTATTTTGCTCAAACGCAGTACTTCGAAATCATTGACCGCCTCCACATTAACCGTTCTGAAATGCAGTGAGCTGAACTTTGTACAATCATCAGTGAACATCCTCCACTTTGATCTTATGATGGAGGGAATATCACTGAAAATGGTTGGGTTCAGAACACAAACCTAAGGAACTCCTGCGGTGATGTCCCGGGACTGAGATGACTCGCCTCCATCAATCACAACCATCTTTCTACATTGTGCTCGGCATGATTCTGACCAGTAGAAGTTTTGCCCCCAATTCCCATTGATCTCAATTTTACTTGGGCTCCTTGATGGCACACTCAGTCAAATGCATGTCAACTTTCAATTCACCTCTTGAATTTAGCTAATTTGTCCAAGGTTAAAATAAATCAGGAGCTGAATGGCCCTAGTAGAACCCAAACTGAGCATCAGTGAAGTTATTGCAGTGTAAGTGCCTCTTCAGAACACTGTTGATGACACCTTGCCACACTTTGATAATGATTGAGAGTAGACTGATGGGAAGTAATTGGCCGAATTGCATTTGTCCTACTTCTGGTGGATCTGACACGTGGGCAATTTTCCACATTGTTGCGTAGATGCCAGTGTAGCAGCTGCACTGGAACAGTTTAGCTAGTTCTGGAGCACAGGCCTTCCAGGACTACAACTGAGACATTTCCTGGACCCATAGCCTTTGTTGTACCCAGTGCCTTCAATGGTTTCTTGATGCCATGTGGAATTCATCAAATTGGCTGAAGACTGGAATCAGTGATGCTGGAATGTCAGAAGCATGAAGAATTGAGAAACAATTGGTTGTAAAGATTGTAAAGTGACATTCTGACATGAAAATTAATCTCTTTCATTTGTCGTAATGTCTTTAAAGCAGAACATTTCCTGGATCCAATTTTGTGGACACTACTAAAGGTACAAGATCCCTCCAGACCACCCAGTGCTTCCTCCTCCATCATATGAAGCACATTGTGAGTACTTCCATTGATATGGACTTCTCCCAGAACAAATACAAAATTGTTTTGTAACAGAAACATTGCCAGAGATGAAATGCCGGAATATTTTTTTCCAAATACAGATTTGAACAGCAGGCACCTTACAAAGGAATAGTTCCTGGTGAATCCTTGCCCGGCTTCATTGTTGGGGAGGGGTGGGAGTCCCAAATTTTAAAAGCGTATGCTTGAACTTTTAATTTAGATCAATTTTGATAAAAATAGAAAGCTTCAAGAGAATATCTAAAATTTCTTCAACTAAGGCAATATGAGAAAATAAAAATTTCACGAGCTAGAGTGGAAAAATTCTAATGCAGATTTTTTCAGGAGAATGTTTCAGATTAGGAGATAAATATACTGCTGCAGCCAATAGGGAAATCGAAACTGAAAAACCGTTTCATGGGCAGTAGTATTATCTAGGTATGGGAATAGAAATCTCTGTGTGTCAGCCCTGGCTCAGTTAGTAGCACTCTCACCCGAGTCAGGAAGTTATGGATTTAATTTCCACTCGAGAAATTTGAGCACAAAGATCTAGGCTGACGCTCATTGTAGTATTGACTGCATGTGGCAATGTTGGGAGGTGCTGTCTCTCAGATCAAACTAAGCCTGCACCTGCTCGCTCAGATAGATGCAAATAATCCCATTGTACGAACAAGGAGCAGTAAGCCATTCAGCCCCTCGAGTCTGTTCCCCCATTTCATAAGATCATGACTTAGAACATAGAAAAGCTACAGCACAAACAGGCCCTTCGGCCCACAAGTTGCGCCGAACAATTTCCTTACCTTCTAGGCTCATCTATAACCCTCTATCTTACGAACCTCCATGAACCTATCCAAAAGTCTCTTAAAAGACTCAATCGAATCCGCTTTCACCACCACTACCAGCAGCCGATTCCACGCACCCACCACCCTCCGAGTGAAAAACTTACCCCTAACATCTCCTCTATACCTATTCCCCAGCACCCTAAACCTGTGGCCTCTCGTGACAAGCATTTCAGCCCTGGGTAAAAGCCTCTGAGAATCCACTCTATCAATACCTCTCAACATCTTATACACCTCTATCAGGTCACCTCTCATCCTTCGCCTCTCCAAGGAGAATAGACCTAGCTCTCTCAACCTATCCTCATAAGGCATACCACTTAATCCCGGCAACATCCTTGTAAATCTCCTCTGCACCCGTTCCATGGCTTCCTCATCCTTTCTGTAATGAGGCGACCAGAATTGGGCACAGTACTCCAGGTGGGGTCTGACCAGGGTCCTATACAGCTGCAGCATTATCTCCCGATTTCTAAACTCAATTCCTCTATTGATGAAGGCCAGTATTCCATACGCCTTCTTAACCACAGCCTCTACCTGCGACGCCGCTTTGAGTGTTCTATGAACCTGGACCCCAAGATCCCTCTGTTGTTCCACACTGCCAAGCGTTTTACCCTTATTATATTCTTCCATCCTATTTGACCTGCCAAAATGAACCACCACACACTTATCTGGGTTGAAGTCCATCTGCCACTTCTCCGCCCAGTCTTGCATCTTATCTTAGTTTCGTTGCAACTGCTGACATCCCTCTACACTATCCACAACACCTCCAACCTTTG
Organism: Mustelus asterias; assembly: GCF_964213995.1. NCBI lineage: Eukaryota > Metazoa > Chordata > Chondrichthyes > Carcharhiniformes > Triakidae > Mustelus > Mustelus asterias. Next base: position 38,095,318 of record NC_135817.1, read on the forward strand.
TGTCATCAGCAAACTTGCCAACCCATCCTTCCACTTCCTCATCCAGGTCATTTATAATAATCACAAAGAGCAAGAGTCCCAGAACAGATCCCTGGGGCAGTCCACTGGTGACCGACCTCCATGCTGAAAAAGACCCATCGACAACCACTCTTTGCCTTCTGTGGGCAAGCCAGTTCTGAATCCACAAAGCAATGTCCCCTTGTATCCCATGCCCCTTCACTTTCTCCATAAGCCTTGCATGGGGCACCTTATCAAATGCCTTACTGAAATCCATATAAACCACATCTACCGCTCTTCCCCTGTCTAAGTGTCGAGTGGAGGTGGAGGTGCGTCAAGTGGAGGTGCGTCAACACCAAATTCATCAGCCGCACTCACAAGACAGCACCGAACATCACCCAAGCACAACGCAACGCCATCCACGCTCTCAAGACCAGCCGCAACATTGTCATCAAACCAGCAGACAAAGGAGGGGCCATCGTCATACTGAACAGAACGGATTACTGCAAAGAAGTGTACCGACTACTGAACAACGAGGAACACTACAGACAGTTGCCCACAGATCTGACCAAAGAACACACCCGTCAACTCAACACTCTGATCAAAACCTTTGATCCGGACCTTCAGAGCACCCTCCGTGCTCTCATCCCACGTACTCCACGCGTTGGAGATCTCTACTGCCTCCCAAAAATACACAAGGCAAACGCACCCGGCCGTCCCATCGTTTCAGGAAATGGAACCCTGTGCGAGAACCTCTCCGGCTATGTTGAGGGCATCTTGAAACCCATTGTACAAAGAAACCCCAGCTTTTGTCGCGACACTACGGACTTCCTACAGAAACTCAACACACATGGAGCAGTTGAACCAGGAGCATTCCTTGTCACAATGGATGTCTCGGCACTCTACACCAGCATCCCCCACGACGATGGCATTGCTGCAACGGCCTCAGCACTCAATGTCGTCAACTGCCAGTTTCCAGATGCAATTTTACAACTCATCCGCTTCATCCTGGACAACAATATCTTCACCTTCAACAACCAGTTCTTCATCCAGACACAGGGAACAGCCATGGGGACAAAATTCGCACCTCAATATGCCAACATCTTCATGCACAGGTTCGAACAAGACTTCTTCACCGCACAGGACCTTCAACCGATGCTATACACTAGATACATCGATGACATTTTCTTCCTTTGGAGTCATGGTGAGCAATCACTGAAACAACTATATGATGACATCAACAAGTTCCATCCCACCATCAGACTCACCATGGACTACTCTCTGGAATCGGTTGCATTCTTGGACACACGCATCTCCATTAAGGACGGTCACCTCAGCACCTCACTGTACCGCAAGCCCACGGATAACCTCATGATGCTCCACTTCTCCAGCTTCCACTCTAAACACGTAAAAGAAGCCATCCCCTACGGACAAGCCCTCCGAATACACAGGATCTGCTCGGATGAGGAGGATCGCAACAGACACCTCCAGACGCTGAAATATGCCCTCATAAGAACAGGATATGGCGCTCGACTCATCGATCAATAGTTCCGACACGCCTCAGCGAAAAACCGCACCGACCTCCTCAGAAGACAAACACGGGACACGGTGGACAGAGTACCCTTCGTCGTCCAGTACTTCCCCGGAGCGGAGAAGCTACGGCATCTCCTCCGGAGCCTTCAACATGTCATTGATGAAGACGAACATCTCGCCAAGGCCATCCCCACACCCCCACTTCTTGCCTTCAAACAACCACGCAACCTCAAACAGAACATTGTCCGCAGCAAACTACCCAGCCTTCAGGAGAACAGTGACCACAACACCACACAACCCTGCCACAGCAACCTCTGCAAGACGTGCTAGATCATCGACACGGATGCCATCATCTCACGTGAGAACACCATCTACCAGGTACACGGTACCTACTCTTGCAACTCGGCCAACGTTGTCTACCTGATACGCTGCAGCAAAGGATGTCCCGAGGCATGGTACATTGGGGAAACCATGCAGACGCTACGACAACGGATGAATGAACACCGCTCGACAATCACCAGGCAAAACTGTTCTCTTCCTGTGGGGGAGCACTTCAGCAGTCACGGGCATTCAGCCTTGGATCTTCAGGTAAGCGTTCTCCAAGGCGACCTTCACGACACACGACAGCGCAGAGTCACTGAGCAGAAACTGATAGCCAAGTTTCGCACACATGAGGACGGCCTAAACCGGGATGTTGGATTTATGTCACATTATCAGTAACCCCCCACAGCTTTCCCCCTGATCTTGCAGAATCTCACTAGCTGTTCTGTCTGGAGACAATACACATCTCTTTAACCTGTGTTGAATGCTCCCTCCACCCACATTGTCTGTACCTTTAAGACCTGGCTGGCTGTAGAGATTTGCATTCTAATTAGTAATCTGTAACTTGATTTCTGTGTCTGTGCACTGTTGGAGAACAGATATCCACTCCATCTGACGAAGGAGCTGTGCTCCGAAAGCTTATGGTATTTGCTACCAAATAAACCTGTTGGACTTTAACCTGGTGTTGTGAGACTTCTTACTAAGTGTCTAGTCACATCTTCAAAAAACTCAAATCAGACTTGTAAGGCATGATCTGCCTCTGACAAAGCCATGCTGGCTACTTCTGATCATACTATTCCTTTCCAAATGTTCATAAATCCTGCCTCTCAGGATCTTCTCCATCAACTTACCTACCACTGAGGTTAGACTCACCGGTCTATAATTCCCTGGGCTATATCTTCTCCCTTCCTTGAATAATGGAACTACATCTGCCATCCTCCAATCCTCCGGAACCTCTCCCGTCTCCATTGACGACGCAAAGATCATCGCCAGAGGATCAGCAATCTCTTCCCTCACCTCCCACAGTAACCTGGGGTACATCCCATCCAGTCCCGGCAATTTATCTAACTGGCTGCTTTTCAACAGCTCCAACACATCCTCTTTCCTAATGCCCACATGCTCAATCTTCTCAGTCCACTGCAAGTCTGCGCTGCAACTACCAAGATCCTTTTCCACTGTGAATACTGAAGCAAAGTATTCATCGAGTACCTCTGCTATTTCAATCGGTTCAATACAGACTTTCCCACCGTCACATTTGATAAGTCCTATTCCTTCACATCTTATCCTCTTGCTCGTCACATACTTGTAGAATGCCTTGGGGTTTTCCTTTATCCTGTCTGCCAAGGCCTTCTCATGTCCCCTCCTGGCTCTTCTAATTTCCCTCTTTAGTTCCTTCCTACTAGTCATATGCTCTTCTAGATTTCTAACATTACCTAGCTCCCTGAACCTTTTGTAGGCTTTTCTTTTCTTCCTGACCAAATCTGTTACAGCTTTCGTGCACCACGGTTCCTGTAACCTACCATAACTCCCCTGTCGCACCGGAACATTGCTGTGCAGAGCTCCAGACAAATTTTCCTTGAAAATTTGCCACATTTCTTCCGTACAGTTCCCTGAGAAAACCTCCTTCCAATTTATGCCTCTAATTTCCTGCCTAATAGCATCATAGTTGCCCTTACTCCAGATAAACACTTTCCTAGCTCGGCTGATCCTATCTCTCTCCAATGCTAGTGTAAAGGAGATAGAGTTATGATCACCAACCCCAAAATGCTCTCCCACTGATAGATCTGACACCTGCCCAGGTTCATTCCCTAATATCAAATCAAGCACAGCCTCTCCTCTTGTAGGCTTATCCACATACTGTGTCAGGAAGCTCTCCTGAACACACCTAACAAACTCCTCTCCATCTAAACCCCTTACCCTAGGGATATTCCAATCGATATCTGGGAAATTAAAATCTCCCATCACGACCACTCTGTTATTATCACATCTCTCCAGAATCTGCTTCCCAATCTGCTCCTCCACATCTCCGCTACTATTGGGTGGCCTGTAGAAAACACTTATAGAAAACCTATAGAAATCAGACTTATCTGATTTGAGAGGTCAAATCTGCATCCTGCCCGCCTATCACCCTCTTGCTTACCGGGAATCTATCTCTCGCTGTCTTGAAAATATTCAAATACTCTGCTTCCACCACTTTTTCAGAAAGAGTTTCAAAGACTCACAACCCTCATCTCATCTTTGTTTTAAATGGGTGACCCCTTATTTTTAAACAGTGACCCCTCCTTCCAGATCCTCTCCACATCCATCCTGAGAAACCCATGCAGCCAGGGGGAGAATGTGCTAACTCCACACAGACAGCCACCCAAGGCTAGAAATGGACCCAGATCGCTGGCGCTACAAGGCAGCAGTGCTAACCACTGTGCCACCATGCCGCCCAAAAAAAATCCTGGAACCAAAGATGCAGAAAAACTCCGTGAACCTGCCATGATTTGAACATGCAACCTTCTGATCTGTAGTCAGGTGCACTCCCATTGCACCACAAGTCTACCCTTCCTTAAATAAGGTGGCCTATACTGTACATAGTATTTTGAATGTGTTCATTAATGCCCCTGTACAACCAAAGCATAACCTCCCTACTTCTGCATTAAATTACCCTCACAATAAATGAAACATTCTCTTCACGTTCCCAAGGACTTGCTATACCTGCATATTAGCTCTTTGTGATTTGTGTACGAGGACACCCAGATCCCTCTGCTCCTCAGAGCTCTGCAATCTCTCACCATTTAGGGAATATACTTTTTTATTCTTCCAGCCAAAATGGACAATTTCACATTTTGTGTATTATGCTCCATTTGCCAGATCTTTTCTTACTCACTTAACCTATCTATAGCTTTTTGTAGCCTCCTTATGCCCACTTCACAACTTACTTTCCTACCTATTTTTGTGCTGTCAGCAAATTTGGCAACCATCCCCTCATTCAAGTCACTTAAATAAATTGTAAAAAGTTGAGGTCCCAGCACTGATCGATGTGACACACCACTCACTACATCTTGCCAACCTGAAAAAAGACATTTATACCTATCTACTCTTAGCTTTTTCAAAGAATGGGAAGTTGTCCCTGATGTCCTGGCTACTATTTATCATTCAGGGAGTATCAATTTTTAAAGAAAGATTATCTGATTATCACATTGCTGTTTGAGAGAGCTTGCTGTGTTCAAATTAGCTGCATTACAACACATTTCCTGCATTTCAAGAGTGACCTGACTTTAGAAATTGCTAGATTGGCTTTAAAGCATTTTAGGATGTTCTGTGTACATGAAAGGTTCTATATGAATGCAAGTTTTTCTTTTTATCATTACCCAGTCACATGACTTTTATAACTTCAGAGTATAAAACTTCCAATGGAATCAAGGGCTTAAGGCAGATATCGGGTTATGGCAGGAAAGTGGAGGTTGCGATATTAGATCAGCTATCTTAACAAATGACAGCGTTAGTTCCACTGGTCCTATGGCCAACTCCTGCTCTTATGTTATTACAGCTACTGCCATTTTCCACAGATGGATAATATACTAATTTTCATCATATCCATACAACACATTACCGAGTTCCTTTTGTCTATCCAAATTTCCCTCACGCCTTAGCACTCATTGCCTCTTCATTAACCTCCAAACTTGCAATAAACTAAGCGAACACAGAACGACTCAAAGCTTGAAGCAGAACTTGCAAATAAACAAACCAATTTCAAATCTGTACAATGTTACTGAATGGACATGCTGATATACATGGTGAATTTGCTGCAACAGCACTGCTGTAGTTCCAGCAAGCCATGGTAGAGGGGAACTTAAAACTAAAGGCCACGCTGATTTGAATTCCAGCCACCACTCTGAAGACTTCAATTAAAAAAATATTCCACTTCGTTAGATCTGGAGACCATTGGAGAAGTAACATTTCAGAATGAGTTGGAAATGCCCGCTTGAGTGGCACCCCAAACACAAACATTCTCTCCCTTCACCATTGACGTAAAGTAGCAGCCGTGTATGCCATCTACAAGAGGTACTGCAGGAACTCACCAAGGCTACTGAGACAGCACTTTGCTAACCCATGAACTCTACCATTTAGTAGAACAAGAGTAGACACCTGGGGAAAAACCACTACCCTCCAAGCCACTCACCATCGTAACTGGGAAATATATTAACATTCCTTCCAATGGCTGGGTCAAAATCCTGGAACTCCCTCCCTTCTGAACAGCACCAGCTGAACACCACTAGCTTCTCCTTTCTTCATCCAAGTTAGTATCCCGAAAATGCAGGACATTTGGATGATGCGATGGATAGGTGGTGATGCCAGGGTAGTGATACTTTCTCATTTTACCTATAACAACTAATGCCAATGCTGAGAATGACTTTATGGGGAGATGATGATTCCTGGAGATAACCTGCAAAATTTTCTCTGAATAAAATAAATTCCCAGACAGAAGTCACCATACATTTATATAAAAAGTTTTACATACACTGAAATAATAGCTAAAACAAATTTAAATCAGGTATCATACAGAACTTGTGAGAAATGCTAAATGGGGTTGTCACAATTGGTCAGATCATAGGGACAGAATTTTAGACAATTCTTTGCTAGGCTAGGTGATTATTGGGTACTCGAGGGAAGAATGTTGGTGGGCTGATTGGCCTGTACACATCTTAGTTCTTTATTTTTCTCAAACCACAATAAAGGTGTTTCCATAGTGTGTCTATAAGGAGTGAGATTATTGTCTAATTATTGTCCAAACTGAAACTGATAGCAAGGCTAAGTTTCATTTTTTTCCCCCTCAACAATAACCCAGCAACAAAGTGGTTATCAGTGTGTATTAGCCATTCATAGATTTATAGAATTCCTACAGTGCAGAAGGAGGCCATTTGGCCCATCGAGTCTGCACCGACTCTCCAAAAGAGCATCTTGCCCAGCCCAAACACCAGCCCTATCCTCATAACCTCACATATTTATCATCGCTAACCCCCATGGTAAAGGGCAATTTAGCATGACCAATCCACCTAACCTGCACATCTTTGGACTGGAATTCAGGAGGTATTTTTGTGCACAAACATTTCAGGCTGTTGTGAGAACACCATTGTTACACCCAAGGAGTGGGGCACCATTCTATTTGCAAAATTTGAAGGGGGCTAAGGTAGAAGAACATTTACTTTGCTCCATACCCTAATAAGACAACTGATCTCACTCTTGAAAGCTCCAATGGATGCCACTCCCACACCCTTTGAGAGAATTGTAGAGATTAGGAAGCTCATGCTCACACATCAAAGGGTAGCAATTTTGAACAAAAGCAAAACACTGCAGATGCCAGGAATCTAAAATGACAGAAATTGCTGAAAAAAATCTCAGGTCTGGCAGCATCTGTGGAGAGAGAAACAGAGTTAATGTTTTGAGCCTGAATAACTTTTTCAGAGCTCTGAAGAGTCTTTCCAGCATTTTCTGTCTTTAGTTCTGAAGAGGTTCTTAGTTATTAGCTCTGAAGAACAGTCATGCGCAATAAATTTGAATGACAGTTAAGCCCAACTTAAAGACTTAGGAAAGGGGGCAAAGAAGTTTACCTTTTTCTCTCTCTCTCTATTTTGCATACAGAGTAAGCTGTAGGTTGACAGACATGAGAAAAACGTTGCCTATAGTTTGGAACTTGAGATTTAAATTGATAAATGAGCAAGGTTTATAGATTTGGTAGATAGGACTTTGTTATTGCCCATAACCAAATGTGCAGAAGTTGGTTGTTCTCACTGTGGATACAGTGTTGTGTTTATTCATGTATTTTGTGTCAAATAAATCAGTGGACAGTTTGAAATTGTTTCTCTGCTCCATAGAAAGCCTTTCAAGTCTCCCTGCAAGTGTCAGCTTGTCTCAGTGGTAGCACTCTGGCCTCAGCTATAACAAGGCGTGAAGGCGTAATCTAGGCTGGCATTTCAGTGCTGTACTGAGGGGGTGCCAGGGATGCCATCTTTCAGATGAGACAAAGCTGAATCTGCAACTGGCGTTTTAAGTGGATGTTAGAGATCCAATGTTAGTTTTTCTTTAAACAGCAAAAGCAGGAATATTTTTCTCGTGTCCTGGCAACATTTATCCCTCAACCCACACCATCAAAACCTTCAAATAAAAGCAAAATACTGTGGATGTTGGAAATCTGGAATAAAACAGAAAAAAAACTGGATAAACTCAGCAGGACTGGCAGCATCTGTGGAGAGAAATAGAATTAATGTTTTGAGTGTCAATGACCCTTCTACAGAACTGCCAATGCACTGGACGCAATACTCCAGCGGAGTCCAAATTAGTGTCTTGTACAGCATAGAGTACAAGAGAAAGGAGGCTATGTCTCTATTAATAAAGCCTCGGACATTGCATGCTTTATTAATCACTCTAGCTGTCCTGTCACCTTCAGTAGTTTACGCACATGTACTCCCAGTCCCCTCTGCCTTTGCAACCTGCTCAGAGTTGTATCTTTTATTTTACATTGTCTCTTCATTTTCTTTCTACCAAAATGAATCACTTCATATTGAACTTCCTTTGCCTCTTACCCATCCACTCCACCAACTTGTCCATGCCCTTTTGAAATTCTACACCATCCTCCTCATAGTTCACAATGCTTTGTTTTGTTTCACCTGTAAATTTTGAAATTGTGCCCTGTACACCAAGGTCGAGGTCATTAATATATATCAGGAGCGGCAAGGTTGCTAACATTGACCCCTGGGGGAGTTTGAATGAGTTGGCAGGGGAAGGGGACACAGCAGAGTGAGGGCACAGAATTATACAGCAAAACAAAAATGTCAGAGGGAGTGCAGCTGTATTAAGTTTCAAGAGAGTAAGACCAGGCTGGATGGCCTATACTTTAAAGCCAGGAGTATTGCAGGTAAAACGGATGAGTTGAGGGCAATGATTGACACGATGTTATTGTAGCCATCACAGAGACATGGTTGAAGGAAGGACACGATTGGCAATATAGAATCTTCAGGCAAGACAGGGGAGGAGGTAAAAGAGGTGGAGGCATTACATTATTAGTTAAGGAGTCAGTTACTGCAGAAAGGAGAGATGATATCTTGGAGGGGACATCAAATGAAGCTTTGTGGATAGAGTTTAGGAATAAAAAAGGGGTAGCCACATTTTTAGGTGTTTATTAAACCCACAGATAGTCAGAAGGATATTGAGGAGCAAATATTTGCTCAGTTTGTGGAGGTGAGTAAAATCAATAACAGTAGGGTTATTACATGAGGTGATTTCAACTTTCCAAACATTAACTGGGAAATACATAGCGTTAAGGACTTGGATAGAGTAGCTTTCTTGAAATGTGTACAGGAGAACTTTTTAAGTCAATATGTGGAGGATCCAACAAGGGAAGAGCTGTGCTGGGGCTATTTCTGGGGAATGAAGCTGGACAGGTGGTTGAGGTGGTGATTGGGGAGCATTTTAGTGACAGCAATCACAACATGGACAAGGAAATAGACAAGCTGCAAAAAAAAGTTTTAGATTGGCAGAGAGCAGACTTTAGTAAAATAAGGCAGGATCTGGCTAAGGCAGACCAGGAACAGCTACTAATGGGAAAAAATACAGAAGAGCAGTGGGGGGCATTCAAAAAGGAAATGAGGAGGATGCAAGCCCAGCATGCTCCCTCTAGGGTAATAGGTAGGAATAACAAGCCCAGAGAACCATGGATGACCAGAGATATTCAGGATACAATGAGAAGGAAAAGAAAGGCTTTTAAAAAGTACAAAGGGAGCAAACCAATGGAGGCATTAGTGAGGTATAGAAAGTGCAGGGTGGAGCTTAAGAAAGCAATTAGGAATGCAAAGAGGGGATATGAGAAAGCTCTGGCTGGCAAAAGTAGGGAAAATCCCAAGATATTCTATAAGTATATCAATGGGAAGAGGATAACCAGGGAAAGAGTAAGGCTCATTAGGGACCAAGAGGGCAATTTGTGGGTGGAGCCAGATGACATTGGTAGAGTGTTGAATGAATATTTCACACCGTCTTCACCCAAGAGAATGATAACGATGGTATGGAATTCAGGGACAGAGAGACTGTGAGGTTCTTGAGCAAAATGACACAGGGAAGGGCAAGGTATTAGAGGTGTTGGCAGCCTTAAAAGTGGCTAAATCTCCAGGTCCAGATGAATTGTGTCCTAGGCTGCTGTGGGAGGCAAGGGAGGAGATTGCAGGGGCTTTGACCCAAATTTTCAATTCCTCTCTGGCCACGGGGGAGGTGCCAGATGACTGGAGAACAGCTAATGTGGTTCCGCTATTTAAGAAAGGTTGCAGAGATAAACTAGGGAACTACAGATCAGTGAGTCTCACGTCAGTGGTAGGGAAACTATTAGAGAAACGTCTGAAGGAGAGCATCTATCTCCACTTGGAGAGGCAAAGCTTGATCAGAGAGTTAGCATGGTTTTGTCAGAGGGAGGCCATGCCTAACAAATTTGACTGAATTCTTTTGAGGAGATGACCACGCGTGTAGAGGAGGATAGTGCATGTAGTTTATATGGATTTCAGCAAAGTCTGTGACAAGATCCCACATGGGAGACTTGTAAAGAAGGTAAATTCGCATGGGATACAGGGTAATTTGATAAAGTGGATTCAAAATTGGCTCAGTTGTAGGAGACAGAGGGTGATGACAGAGGGTGATGACAGAAGGCTGCTTTAGTGATTGGAAACCAGTGTCCAACCACAGGTTTGTGTGTTGGGCCCCCTATTATTCATATAAATGACATTAATGACTACGTGGGGGGTAGGATTAGTAAGTTTGCGGATGACACAAAGATTGGGCAGGTGGTTAATAGTGAGGTGGAGTGTCTTGGGCTACAAGCAGATATAGACGGAATGGTCAAATGGGCAGATAAGTGAATTTAACATGAAAAGTCTGAGATGGTATACTTTGGAAGGAGTAACTTGACAAGAAAGTACTCAATGAATGGAAGTTCTATGGAATAAAGGCACCTTGGTGTGTTTGTCCACAGATCTCTCAAAGTGGAAGGTCTTGTAGGGTGGTGAAAAAGGCATATGGGAACTTGCCTTTATCAATCAAGGCATAGATTACAAAAGCAGGGAAGTCATGTTGGATTTGTATAGAACGTTGGTGAGGCCACATCGAGAGTACTGTGTGCAGTTTTGGTCGCCGCATTATCGGAAGGATATGATTGCACTGGAGGGGGTGCAGAGGAGGTTCACCATGATGCTGCCTGGGATGGAACATTCAAGTTATGAAGAGAGGTTGCGTAGGCTTGGGTTGTTTTCGTGGGAGCAGAGAAAACTGAGGGGTGACCTGATCGAGGTGTACAAGATAATGAGGGGTGTGGACAGAGTGGATAAGGAGCAGCTGTTCCCCTTAGTTGAAGGGTCAGTCACGAGGGGGTATAGGTTCAAGGTGAGGGGCAAGAGGTTTAGGGGGGATGTGAGGAAAAACTTTTTTACCCAGATGGTGGGACAGTCTGGAATGCACTGCCTGGGAGGGTGGTCGCGGCGGGTTGCCTCACTCCTTTAAAAAGTACCTGAATGAACACCTGGTACATCATAACGTTCAGGGCTATGAGTCAAGTGCTGGCAGATGGGATTAGGTGGGAGTTCAGGTGTTTCGAATATGTCGGTGCGGACTCGATGGGCCGAAGGTATATGATTCTATGAACCCCCTTACAAACAATCCTCCAGCCCGAAAAACATTCATTAACCACTATTCTTGGTTTCCTGTCACTCAACCACTTCTGTACCCATATTGCTACTTTTCCTTTTATTCCATGAGCTAGAATTTTGCTCACAAATTTTTTGTGCGGCAATGTATAAAATGCCTCTTGGAAATCCATGTACATTACATCAACAGCATTGCCCTCATTAACCATCTCTGTTGCCTCTTCAAACGAACTCCAGCAAGTTAGTTAAACACAATTTTCCCTTAAGAAATCCATGCTGGTTTTTCTTTAATCTACATGCATTTGCCCATGTGGATATTAAGTTTGTCCCAAATTATTGTTTCGAGAAGTTTCCATCACTGAAGTTAAACTGGCTAGCCTGTGGTTTTTGGGCTTATTTTTACACCCATTTTTGAACATTTAGCATGGTCACCGAGTCTAAGGAAGAGTGAAGAACAATGGCCATTGCCCTGCAATTTTCACACTCACTTTCCTCAGTATCCATTGATTCATCTCATCTGGTCCTGGTGCTTTATCCACTTTAAATATGAACAACCTATCCAAAATCTCCCCCTCATCAATTTTAAAGCCTTCGAGTGTCTGCATTACCTTATTTCCCGCCATAGCTTGGGTAGCATCTTCTTCCTTGGTAAAGTCAGATGCAAAAATGTTCATTTGATACCTCAGTTTGAGGTGTTAAGACAGCAATGTCCATTGACACTCTACTCAGGGAAAATATCTAGCCCAATACCCTGAAGACTGTGACAGTGTCTAAAAAGGGTTGTGTGGGTGTTTGGAGAAAAAATGAAGACCAAAAATGCAGGTTTATTGGACTAATTTGTCTGTTAATATAACACATAGGGCGGGATTTTCGGGCCACGCTCACCCCAAATCTGGAAAATCCCATCTGGCACCCCCCTCCCCCCCCAAACCCGCTACGATTCCCGTGGCGGGCAGGACAGGAAACATCCCCCCATAGTATGCAGTTTTGGATTTATCTGCTTTACAATCAGAAATATCGGCAGAATGGTAGAAACCAAGATGATAACTATTTAATGCAAACATGATTAACAGAGAGATGATGACATTGAAATAATGCCTCTTATTCTAGATTTCAATCATGTTCATCTTAATGGCAAATCGCTCTTCCTGAATAGCAACCCGCATTGAGAAAGTAATGCACTGTTCTCTGCGGGCAGCATCTGTATCATGGCCATCATGAAAGCCAATTGAATGATGTTGTTAATGTCACATGTCGCCACCTGTTTCATAGCAATTGAGGGTCACTAACCCTGTTAGCCACAGCATTGTGTGCGGCCTGTGGTTTGACTCCAATTCCTGCTGTAGCAGGCCCCTGCCTGCCTGAAACGGTGCAGCCTCATTATACAATGCTGCTTAGTCATGGCACAGCAAGGTTTCCAACTGCAAAACACTGGGATGCTGGAAGGCTGACTTTCTTTGGGCCTGTAACAATCTGTACTGCCATGCTTGTTGTTGCTGTGGCAACCTCAATAGTAATTCCAGCATCCCCATCTTTCCCAGTTGTCCTTCAGCTAATAAAATAACAGAGGAGAGCTGCAGCCAATAATCAGTGCTCCAATAGTCAACCCAGGTGGAATTTCCAACCTCAGCCAAAACAGAAGATGGTAAAGAAAACCTGCAGTGGAGGTGAACCATCAGTACATCAAACTACCAAAGATGTGCGGGTTAGGTTGATTGGCCATGCTAAAATTGCCCCTTAGTGTCCCGAGATGCGTAGGTTAGAGGGATTAGTGGGTAAAATATGTAGGGATATGGGGGTAGGGCCTGGGTGGGATTGTGGTCGGTGCAGACTCGATGGGCCGAATGGCCTCTTTCTGTACTGTAGGGTTTCTGTGATTCTATGATACTTCCCAAGTGTCCAAAGCATAATTCTGTGCAGTGGGGGCAAGATCGAGCAAATTCAAATGCTGCCAAGCACCAATTTTCCAACAGCCTCTATTTTAATAAGCCCAGTGTTTACCTTAAGGGGCAGCCCTGACACAAGCACACATCCATCCTATTATGTGCTGCACCATGAGTGGTTAATTAGTATGCGATCAATGCTCAAGTGCTTTAGATAGGAGAAGCGACTCAAGTACGTCTATCTTTTCACTGGAATGAGTTAAGGGATCAGATGTGGTGTTCTAATTGTGAAGGGTTTATAGGTTAATTGGGAAAAGCTCTCCATTGGTTAGTGAGTCAGTAAATTTACAATCACCAAAGGAATGAAGAGAACAATTTGAAATTGATTTACTTAGAGAGGAGGGTGGTCATGCCGCAGGTTGGGAGCAGGTAGGCAGAGATGAAATGGGTGAACACCGGGCAGTGGAAGAGAACCAGTCAGATGGTGCAGGAGACCCCCGAGTCAATCTGTTTGCTAATCGGTTTTCCATTTTGGATAATGGCGAGGCCATGATTCCGCAGAGGAGAGCAGCAAGAACCAGGTTCGTGGAATCAGGGGTGACTCAGCTGCACAGGAGGGGAGAAAGGCATGGATGAGCAATAGTGACAGGGGATTTGTTAGTTAAGGGAACAAACAGGCATTTCTGTGGCCGTGGATGTGACTGTAGAGTGGTTCGTTGCCTCCCTGGTGCCAGGGTCAAGGATGTCACATCGTGGCTGCAAGACAATCTTCTGAGGGAAGGTAAACAGGCAGAGGTCGCAGTCCTCTGACATAAGGAAGACAAAAGCAGATTTTAGGGAATTAGGAAAGAAATTAAAAAGCAGACCGAATAAAGCAGTAAACTTTGGATTACTCCCAGACCCATGTGCTAGTGAACATAGGAATAGCAGGATTAAGCCATTGAACACATGGCTAGAGAATTGGTGTAGGAGAGAGGGCATCAGATTTCAGAGGCAAGGGGATTGGTTCTGGGACAGGTGGGATCCACAAGATGGATGGATGGACTGGTGGAGGTAAATGGTATGATTTAGTTGCCATTACGGAGTCATGGTTACACGGTGATCGTGACTGAGAATTAAATATTCAAGGACCTGTGTCATTTAGGAGCAATAGGAAAAAGGTGATGGAGGAGGGGTGGCACTGTCAATAAGGAACACGGTCAGTATGTTGCTGAAAGAGGATCTTAGATCAAAGGATCAAGAGGGCTAGAATACAAGAGCAGGGATGTACTTCTGAGGCTGTATAAGGCTCTGGTCATGCCCCATTTGGAGTATTGTGAACAGTTTTGGGCCCCATATCTAAGGAAGGATGTGCTGGCCTTGGAAAGGGTCCAGGGGAGGGTCACAAGAATGATCCCTGGAGTGAAGAGTTTGTCGTATGAGGAATGGTTTAGGACTCTGGGTCTCTACTCGGAGTTTAGAAGGATGAGGGGGGATCTTATTGAAACTTACAGAAGATTGCGAGGCCTGGATAGAGTGGGCATGGAGAGGATGTTTCCACTAGTAGGAAAAACAAGAACCAGAGGGCACAACCTCAGGCTAAAGGGACGATCCTTTAAAACAGAGATGAGGAGGAATTTCTGCAGTCAGAAAGTGGTGAATCTGTGGAACTCTTTGCCGCAGAAGGATGTGGAGGCCAGGTCATTGAGTGTCTTTAAGACAGAGATATATAGGTTCTTGATTAATAAGGGGATCAGGGGTTATGGGGAAAAGGCAGGAGAATGGGGATGAGAAAAATATCAGCCATGATTGAATGGCGGAGCAGACTCGATGGGCTGAGTGGCCTAATTCTGCTCCTACGGTCTTATGTAGAATCAATTTGATTGGAGCTAAGAAACTGCAAGGGGCAGCTAACATTGGTGTGAATTGTTCATAGATCCCCAAAGAGTTGTGGTAATGTTGGTCACAGTATAATCCAGAAAATTAGAGCCGTATGTAACATGAGAAATACAGCAATTTGACTTCAATTTGCATAGTTAGCGCTAACGCCGTGGAGGATGAATTCCATGACTATGTACGAGATAGGTTTCTGGAGCAGAATGTTTAGGGATTGGGTTACTTTAGATTTAGTATTCTGTAATGAAAAACAGCAAATTAATAATCTTGTTGGAAAGGAGCCACTAGGAAATAGTGACCATAATATATTGAATTTTACATTAAGTTTGAAAAGTGATCTAGTTCATTCTGAAACTTAAATCTGAACAAAGGGAACTAGAAGGGTATGAGGGGCAAGTTGGCTATAGTGACTTACAAATAAACTAAAACACTGACAGGAGACAGGCAATGGCAAGATTTAAAGTATGATTATATGGTCTACAACAAATATACATTTCCTCTAAGCCAAACAGGAAAAGTGAAGCAACCATGGCTAACAAAAGAAGTTTAAGATTGCAATTGATCAAAGAGTGAGGCTCATTATGTTGCCAGACAAAGCATAAGCCTGAGGACTGGGAACATTTTAGAATCCAGCAAAGGAGGACCAAAAACCTGGCAAAGCGAAAAAAGAATATGACTGCCAGAAACAAAAGCATACTGCAAAAACTTATTTAGGTATGTGAAAAGGAAAAGATTAGCAAGGATAAATGTGGTTCCATGACAGGCAGAGACAAAAGAATTTAAAATAGAGAAAAGCAAAATGATGGAGAAACTAAGCAATTACTTTGTGTCCTTCTTCATGGAAGAATATGTAGAAAATCATTCAGAAGCACTAGGGAATTAAGCAGCTTGTAGAAATAAAGAACTGAAAGAAGTTGGTATTAATAAAGAGGTAGTAGTCGGAAATTGTAATTGGACTAAAGGTTGATAAATCTCCTGGACTGGATTAGTTACATCCAGAGTATGTTGAAGGGAGTGGCTACAGAGATAGCGGATACACTTGTGGTTATCTTCAAAAATCTACAGATTCTGGAAAGACGGAAAAGTGGCAAATGTAACCCCACTATTTAAGAAGGGAGGAAGAGAGAAACAGTGAATTACTGGCCTGTTCATTTGATATCAGTAGCAGGAAAAATGTTAAAATTTATTATAAAGGTGTGATAACTACACAGTTGGAAAATAGTTACATGATTAGGCAGAGTCGACACAGATACATGAAAGGAAAATGATGTTTGATAAATATGTTGGAATTTTTTTTGAGGATATTACCTGTAGCATAGGTAAAGGAGAACCAATGGATGCTGTGTATTTGGATTTTTAACAACACCAGGTTAAAACACTTTAACCTGGTGTTGTTAAACTTCTTACTGTGTTTACCCCAGTCCAACACCGGCATCTCCACATCATATTTGGATTTTCAGAAGGCTTTTTGATAAAGTCCCACACAAGAGGTTAGTAAACAAAATTTGAGCACATGGGATTGGGGATAATATACTGATATAGATTGAGAATTGCTTTACAGAACGAAAGCAAAGTGTAGGAACCCACAGATCATTCTCAGGATGGCAGGCTGTTCCAAACGGGTACAGAGGGATCAGTACTCGGGGCACAGCTGTTCCCAATTTATATAAATGATCTGTGGGACCAAATGTAATATTTTCAAATTTGGCGATTACAGAAAACTCAATGGGAATGTAAGTTATGAGGAGAATGCAAGGAGGCTTCAAGGGGACTTCGGTAGATGGAATATAATGTGAATAATTGTGAAGCTACTCACTTTGATTTTTTAAAAAAAATCACAGGCAGAATATTTCTCAAAGAAATGTTGATGTCCATTGGGATCTGGGTGTCCTTGTCCATGAGTCACTTAAAAGCTAGCGTGCAGGTGTAGCAAGCAATTTGGAAGGTAAATGATATGCAGACCTTTATTACAACAGGATTGGAGTACAGAAGTGAAATTGCAGCTGTATAGAGCCTTGGTAAGACCACACTTGTGCAGTTTTCTTTCCTTAACTAAAAAATTATAATACTTAACAGAGGGAGTGCAAGGGAGGTTCATCAGACATCCCTGAGATGGCAGAATTGTCTTGAGATTGTATTCTCTCGAGTTTCGAAGATTGAGAGGTGATTTCATTGAAACTTACAAAACCTTTACAGGGCACAACAAGGTGGATGTAGATAGGATGTTTTCTCTGGCTGGTGAGTCTGGAAGCAGGGGACATAATCTCAGAATAAGGGGCAGGCCATTTAAGACGGAGATGAGGTGGAATTTCTTTATTGGTAAATGAGGGTTGTGAATCTTTGGATTTCTCTCCCCCAAAGGGCTGTGGAAGCTCAATCACTCTGCAAGTTCAAGAAAGAAAGCAATTGATTTCTGAATATTGACATCAAGGGATATGGTAGTGCAGGAAAGGGACACTGAAGTAGATGACCGGCCATGACACAAATGAAAGTGGAACAGGCTCGATTTTCCAAATGGCTTACTCCTGCCCCTTTGTTCCTAGATTTGTTAAGACATGGAATACCTTTCCAATATTGATATTAGTAGTAGCACCAACAGTTTCTGAAAGGGAAACATTTGAAAAGATGTAACTGGGTTCTAGAGAAAGGGTTAAGGATTAGGCCAGATGGATAACTCATTTAGGGCTGGCTTAACTAACATTGCACAAATTTCCTCCTTGTGTACTGTAAAATGCTACATTCCATCATTGAATACAACCATTTTACCAAGATAGGATGTTAATATTGCCAGCCAGTGCATTTAAACCCCGCATTGGTTTTCCGAAAATGTGAAACATTGGTCAAACATTGGCATTAGTCTTGGCAAAAAAAAAGTTAACAGGTCAATAGTATCAATGAAAAAGTTGTTACCTCTTGCTTAAGTGTAGCCTTTGTACAAGCCTGGCATACTGGGCCACTCCGAGAGAAAGTCAGCGGGAGGTGACGAATGCGATTCTGGCAAGTTTGTTCTTCACAAACAAGCCATCCCTGAAAATTGAGGAAAAGCATGAATGAGATGAAGTTCTTTTCAAATATATAATATTCAAATTCTAGTTGATAAATTTCAGGCTTTCTTCTAACGCTTTTGTCTTCAGAAGACTAAATCTCCTATGACTGAAAATCTGTCCCCTTATTCATTATGTATAAGTAGCATTTCCAGGATCAACAATTATTCCCTACTCGCAGGCTTACAGTGTACAGTATTGGAGGTCGTCACCAGAGTCTCTTGGCCCTTTCATTTTAATTGAAGATCAATTGTACAGACAAAAAAATACCAAAAGGTTAAATAATATACAAAAGAATGCAGCACAAGGCAGCTAAATATATTGATGAGGGAAGCACAGTGGATGTGGTTTACATGGACTTCAGTAAGGCCTTTGACAAGGTCTCACATGGAAGGATAGTCCAAAAGATTAGAGCCCGTGGGATCCAAGGCAAGTTGGCAAATTGGATCCAAAATTGGCTTGTTATGAGGAGGCAAAGGGTGATGGTGGAGGGCTGCTTTTGTGATTTGAAGTCTGTGACCAGAAGTGTACCACGGGGATCGCCGCTGGGACCCTTACTGTTTGTTATATACATTAACAACTTGGATGCGAATGTAGAAGGTATAAGGAGAGACTGGATAGGCTGGGTTTGTTTCCCCTGGAGCAGAGAAAACTGAAAGGGGATCTGATACAGATATACAAAATTATGAGAGGCATAGATAGGGTAGATTGCAAGAATCTTTTCCCCATGGCAGAGATGTCCTGTTGGACTTTAACCTGGTGTTGTGAGACTTCTTACTGTGCTTATCCCAGTCCAATGCCGGCATCAGAGATGTCTAAGGCCAGAGGGTATAGGTTTACATAGAAACATAGGTGAGAAGTAAGTGATTTAGGGAGGATCTGAGGAAAAATATTTTCACCCAGAGGGTGGTGGAAATATGGAATGCGCTGTTTAAGAGGGGTGGTGGAGGTCGATATGCTTGCAACATTTAAGGCACATCTGGACAAACATTTAAATGGCCAAGGTATAGTAGGCAATGGTCCAAGCGCTGGTAAATGGGATTGGTATTTGATAGTTGGCATAGACATGGTGGGCCAAAGGGCCTGTTTTCTGTGCTGTATGACTCTACGACAATGCTGAAATTGCACTATTTAAAAAAATGGAACCTGTTCAGCTTCAGGATTATCTATGGCAGTTTGACAAACTGACAGGATTCATTTTTGGATGAAACAGTGTTTTGTAGACTTCACAGACTGGTACAAATTTCTGATCTACTCAGGAGTTCAGGACCTCTCGGAAAAGTCTCTCCAGTCGGATATTTAATTATTCCCTGTTAATGATACTGAACTAGAGGACACTGCATATCACCCTGATATATGGACACTTGCATATCATCCACACACGTCCTAATATCATGGTCACATACAATTTAGTTAGGACCTAAACATACGCTGCCCCTTACCTGACTCTTAGCCGACTTGCATATCAATATAGAGTCAGGAGCGTGATGGAATACTCCCCATTGTCTGGATGGGTGCAGTTCCAACAACACTCTTGACACCATCCAGGACAAAGAGGCACCACATCTACAAACATCCATTCCCTCCATCACCGACACTCAGATGCACCGCAGAAATTCACCAAAGATTCCAAACCCACAACCACTTCCATCTATAAAGGACAAAGGCAGCAGATACCTGCAAGTTCCCCTCCAAGCCACTCACCAACCTGACTTGGAAATATATCGCTGTTCTTTCGAAGTCACTGGGTCAAAATCCTGGAATTTTCTCCCTAACGGCATTGGGGTCAGCTCACCACCATCTTCTCAAGGGCAACAAGGAATGGGCAATAAATGCTGGCCAACCAACGATGCCCATGTCCCATAAATAAATAAAAATATATATTGATCCCATATACAATTTTTCTTGGGATTTTTGCAGCTTCTTCTGATCCCCTGTCAAAACTCCTGCAGATTTCAGGTGAGAAATGAGGTCAATGACCATTTCTGCAATAGAATCATAGAATCATCGAAACCCTACAGTGCAGAAAGAGGCCATTTGGCCCATCGAGTCTGCACCGACCACAATCCCACCCAGGCTCTATCCCCATATCCCCACATATTTACCTGCTAATCCTTCTAACCTATGCATCCCGGGACACTAAGTGGCAATTTAGCGTGGCCAAATAAAAATAAATATTGATCCCATATCCAATAACCTGCACATCTTTGGACTGTGGGAGGAAACCAGAGCACCCGGAGGAAACCCACGCAGGAAGAATGTGCAAACTCCACACAGACAGTGACCCAAGCCGGGAATTGAACCCAGATCCCTGGAGCTGTGAAGCCGCAGTGCTAACCACTGTGCTACCGTGCCGCCCCTAATGTTTCCTCACAGCTTTTTCAGAAGTTATGGTGGATCCCTGGAAATTCACCTCGGCTTTGAAATTGGATAAGAAAAGCAACTTCCGTATTTTAACTATTTCACACGTTCCTAATCAGATTCCCTGGAGTTCATCAAGGAATTCAGTCCCAGCATACTGCATTTCCTAACCAAAGTCCCAGTTTGGTTCTGGCCACGAAAATCAACCTAAAAAAGGCTACATAGACAACAGAAACTGGCAATTTAGATTTTTAATGAAAAAGAGGAATAAAGCAAAATATCGAGAAAATCAAAAAAACCACTTCCAAAACATTGCATCAGGACTGATGAGATAGAAGCATTATTGCAATAGAAACCATCAGCTCTCATCCCCCTCCCAGAAAGTGTGGGGGCGGAGGGAAGAAAGAGAAAAAAGGGGGAAGACAGCAAATTAAGGGACAAACAGCCTTTATATTTGACAGGTTTTCACAATGAATGTCAACCAATTTACTGGATTTTGCAGCAGATTTTCCAAATAGACTCAATTGGCCATTTGACTTATTGATCTGCTCATTTCTGTAATCATCAAGCTCTGTCACAAGAACATTGAAAGGATAATAACACAGAGCATCATGCTCTTACAGCAGAATTTGTTAAAAGCAAAGAGACTCTAATTTACACAAATTTTATAATAAATGGATTACTCAAGGTTCACATTATATTTTCTGCGAGTGTCCCATATTGTTCAAGTGAACATAAAAGTGCCACGAGTGAACTACGCATTTTAACTGAACGGCCGCGTATTCCTTTTTTTTTCCCTTTCTCTGACATGAAATTAAAATAATTGCCTCTGATTATTCTTCCTTCGAATTAGTCACAAAAGATGAAATTGCAACAGTTAACTTGCCCATGATCTCTGCAATGCTGCCCTACAGCCAGAATGCAGAAAGGAAATTCTGACCTCATTACTTTCCCTTCCTTCTGCTGGACGAACACTCCACCTTTCCAAGGTTTAGGAACATTGGAATTGCGAGATGAAAAAAAGACTAAAGTTTGTCTTCTACCATTTGGCTGGTTGTTTAATACAATGGTGGGGATTGTGACTAATTGGGGCAATCAAACTCCATCAATTTGTGAACAACAGGCCAGAGGTTATACAAGGAAGCCGCTATGGACCCACAGATCCAAAGTCACCATTTTCCCTCTCTTACCACCAATTGTCATGTTGAAAAGCAGTCACGTACACAGTCCCAAAATGCATTTTTCCCTGAAAGAGGCATCTGCTTACTGATAATTAGGAGCGTAAGTTTGTCTTGTGGGGTTGGACTAATACGAAGTCAGCAGCCAATGATTCTGAGTCTCATTCACTGACACTCAGGGCCCGATTTTACCATTGCGTCGCACCCGTTTTTGGGCGCGAAAACGTGGTAAAGTCGGGCGTGAGGCCATTAATGCGATCCGCGCCTGCGCAGATGGCCACTTTACCGAGACCCAGGAATGTCCGCGATCCGATTCGCGCCCGAAACGGGCACAACGGCGATTTAAGTGCATTTGCATGCATTTAAATTGAATTAATGAACTGCCCGCCCAACTTTATCAGCATTTCCCCCTTTACCACCGCGTTCGCGAACTGGAATCGCGCCGAAACAGACATGCTGAAGAAAAGCTGCTGAAGAGGCGGGTTCAGAGGTTCCAACGGCTCTCCGACTCAGATCGGTGGTGCGGGGGTGGGGGGCCGATCGTTGTTTGGTTGGGGGGCGGAGGGGGTGAGTGAGGCCAGATCGTTCTTGGGGGGAGGGTCGCTGCTACTCTGCAGGCGATCAGGGGGAGGGGGAGCAGGGTGGATAAGTGATATCTGTGGGGACCATCATTCCTGCTTTTCGCTCCTGGGCCACTTTGTCCGCTTTCTGTGGCTCGGGAGCAATCTGACATGGGCGCCCTTTTTCAAACTTTTTTCTAACTGCGCATGCACAGTTCAGAGCTCGCTCGTTTTGGGCGCGCTAAGCCCCGCCCACAGCGCGAATGGGACCCCCGATTTTTTTTTCAGGCTGAGTGCGTATGGGGGGCGCCTGAGAGCAGATTTCCAAGTCGGATCTGAATTGCGCCCAGATTCAGCACTTAGAATGAATGGTAAAATCAGGCCCTCAGTGTCAGCGGAAGCGATGGCCCAATGGTATTATTGTTAGACTATTAATTCAGAAACTCAGCGAATGTCATGGGGACCCAGGTTCAAATCCTGCAATGGCAGATGATGGAATTTGAATTCAATAAAAATATCTGGAATTAACAATCTGATAACCATGAAACCATTGTTGATTATCGGAAAAACTCATCTGACTCACTCATGTCCTTTAGGGAAGGAAATCTGCCATCCTTACCTGGTCTGGCCTAACCCTAACTCTGCATGACTCCAAACCACAGCAATGTGGTTGACACTCAATTGTCTTCTGAAATGGCTTAGCCAAGGGCAACTAGGGATGTGCAATTGAGTGTTAACCAGCCAGTGACACCCATGTCCCATGAATAAATAAAAAAATAACTGTAAGCTGCAGTAGCTGGTCAGAAAAAGAGCATTCCTCTTCCCACTGCACGCATCCCATCCATCATCTTCTCCTGAACCACATGAAGTTCCAACCTGAAGGGTAGTAAAAATGTGGTTTCCCCCATCAGTGCTTTGAGATCTTTTTACAGGTAACATGAGTATGGCAGGAGCAGTGGCACTGACAGGATCTCTCTTGTCCTTTCACTATCATTTTCACTCTACTTTCTCAGAAGACTAAGGAAATTTGGCATGTCAGCTACGACTCTCGCCAACTTTTACAGTTGCACCATAGAAAACATTCTTTCTGGTTGTATCACATCTTGGTATGACTCCTGCTCTGCCCAAGACCACAAGGAACTACAAAAGGTCGTGAATGTAGCCCAGTCCATCACGCAAACCAGCCTCCCATCCATTGACTCTGTCTACACTTCCCGCTGCCTCGGCAAAGCAGCCAGCATAATTAAGGACCTCACGCACCCCGGACATTGTCTCTTTCACCTTCTTCGGTCGGGAAAAAGATACAAAAGTCTGAGACCACGTACCAACCGACTCAAGAACAGCTTCTTCCCTGCTGCTGTCAAGACTTTTGAATGGACGTCCCTTTCATTAAGTTGATCTTTCTCTACACCCGAGCTATGACTGCAACATTCTGCACTCCCTCGTTTCCTTCTCTATGAACAGTATGCTTTATCTGCATAGCACGCAAGAAACAATACTTTTCACTGTATGTTAATACATGCGACAACAATAAATCAAATCAAATAATTTCCAAAGAGAACAGGGAAAGGCCATTCAGTCTCCAAGCCTATTCTGTCATTCAGTTAGATTGTTTTTTTGAATGAATTTCAAGGTAAACAAAAATGGTACTCATCTAGCTATTGAAAAAAGGCACTAATGAGGATAATTTCGCACTCACTTGGGTATTTAATTTCCTCTGCACTGGAAACATTAAAAAGACCAGTTATGGAAATTGGAAGGTAGCAGTTACTTTCGCCAGTTTGCAATGAATTATCTTTGGATTTGCATTCAAACACCTACCGTTTAATATTTTGGCAAAAAGGAACTGCTGAAAAATGATACACAAAGAAACTACCTGAGGGCAGAAATGTGATAAAGGAGAATGAAAACAATGCAGTTATCACAGACTGGCAGGATTCTATTATAAAGCATATTGACAGCTTCTATTCATTTCTCTCTACTCAGGTGCCAGAGTAAAGGGAATATACTGCACATCACCAGGCAGTGACAACTTACATTTCTACAAAGCTCGTACAAAAAATGCATAAAAACCCATAAGAATAGGAGTAGGCCATTTGGCCCTTCGAACATGCTGCACCATTAAATGAAACTCTGGATGAGCTGATGTTGGCCTCAACCCCACTTGCCTGCCTGTTCCCAGTAATCCTCAACTCCCCCATCATTAAAAATCTTTCCACCTCAACCTTGAATACATTCAATGACTCAATCTATGAAAGGTCTTTGGGATAGAGAATTCTAAAGATAATGATTTGGAGAGAAGTATTTCCTCTTCCTCTCAGTCTTAAATAGGTGACCTGTTATTCTGAAACTACGTCCCCCAGATCTAAATCCTCCCATAAGGAGAATATCCTCTCAGCATCTATCCTGAAAAGCCCCCTCAAAATGTGTATGAATAAAGATCACCTTTCATCCTAAGTTCCAGTGAGAATAAGCCAAACATGCTTGATCTTTCCTCATAAGACGTATTCTTCATCCCAGGAATCAATCCAGTGAATCTTCACTGAACTGCTTCCAATGTGAGCATATCTCTCCTTACAGAAGTTTCTTTTCTGGGTCAAAATCCTGGAACACCCTCCCCAACACCACTGTGGGTGTACCTACACCACATGGACGGTAGCAGTTTAAGAAGGCAGCTCACCACCACCTTCTCAGGGACAATTAGGAATGGGTAATAAATGTGGGCCTAGCCAGCAAGGCCCACAACCCATGAATGGATTGATAAGGAAATATAAGGAGACCAAAATTGCACACAGTTCTCCAGGGGTGGTTTCACCAATCCCTGTATGATTACAGTCCTCGCAAGGCTTCCTTCCTTGTATATGTCATCCTCTTTTTAATAAAGGCCAACAGTCCTTTTGCCTTCCTAATGACATGCTAATTTTTTTGTGTTTCGTATATATGGATATCCAGATCCCGCAGCATTCTGCAGTCTCTCTCCATTTAAGTATTATTTTGATTTACTATTCTTCCTACCAAAGTGGATAGTCTCACATTTCCCACATTATGCTCCAGATATTAAATATTTACCCAGACATTCAAGCCCAGAAGTTTATGTTTTATAGGGCTGAACCGTGGATACCAGGCATAAGCAAAATGGGAGGGATGCTGAGGTCGGGGTTATAAAGCTAGTATGCAGGTGCAGCATGTAATAATGAAAGCTCACTGAATGTTATCCTTTATTATAAAAGGAGCTGAACACAAAAGTAAGGATGTTATGCTTCAGTTATACAGGGCATTATTGAGACTGCTTCTCGAATAATGTGTGTAGTTTTGGTCTTATTTAAGGATGTAGGTGTACTGGGGGCAGTTCAGAGATTTTACTAGGCTGATACCTGGAACAAGTAAGTTGTCATATGAAGATCTATTGGAAAAGGGTGGGCTCTGGAGTTTAGAAGAGTGAGGAGTGACTTGATTGAAGTATATATGATCCTGAAAGGTATTGACAAAGTGACCATTCTAAGGATGTTTCTTCTTGTGGGAGAGTCCAGAACCAGGGGAACTGTTTTAAAATGAGGGGTCACCCTTTTAGGACAGATAAGATAATCTTTTTACTCTTTGTGCAACTTTGGAGCTCTCTGCCTCAGAAGGAGGCGGAAGTGGGATCACTGGTTACTTCTAAGGCAGAGGTAGATAGGATTTTTGTTGGGCAAGGAAATCGAAGGTTATGGGGGTAGATGGGGAGTGTGGAACTCAACACAAACAGATCAGTCATAATTTTATTAAATGGTGGAGCAGGCTCGAGGGGCTGAATGGCCCACTTCTGCTCCTAGTTTGTACGTTCGGAAGGTACAATTGCAGTAAATGCTTTTTAGAAGTCTTTGAGAGTATGAAGAGTAAAAGAAGAGGTTCATAGACTAGATCCCAGAGGATATGAAAGAACAGCCACTGATGGTTAAAGCAAAGGGAGGGAGAAGGTTAAAAAAAAAACAAGGAACCGCAGTACCAATCAGCAACAGGTGCGTGTAAGCCCCTGTGCTGGAGAGGATCTTTGAGCAAGATGGAGGGGTTTGAAAGCAAAAAAGAGGATCTTCAGTCCATTCAGTGGAACTTGACAAAGTAATGGAAGAGGACAACTTTGCGCAAATAGCAAAGCATGCCATGATATTGTGAATGGCAAGGTTAAGGATTAGAGCAGTGGCTACAGAGAACAGAGACATAAATGATACATGGTTTGAAAGGATGTTGGGGCAGCATCAGAACACAGAAGGGCCACTGGGTTGTAAGGAAACAAATAGTTGGAGGGGGAATTTGAGAACATTTGGGTGAGCTTTATCAACAAAGTGAGACAATACTGTACACATTTTTCTATTCCACTGGACCAAGTTTGCACCTTTTTGAAGCCACTGAATCTTGTGGTGATGTAGTTATTCAGGTATGGTTACCTTGACCAAGTGGCTTTGTCTACATACGGAGAATCAATAAACTATGCAAACTCAGAAGGTTTGAAACACTCGAGCCCAATCTCTTTTCGGCAGTAAACATTGAATCGGGATCAGGAGTGAAAAATCAGGCTGATCGCTCCCTCTCCCCTCCCCCGACAGTTGTCGAGAGGTCAATTCTGAATTTTGTGAATTGGCTGCCTCAATGTAGGCAGGAATCTTCCAGGTGTACATAGCTTTGCAGCACCTTGACAACTTCTCCTCCCAAGCTTCCCAAATCACGTTTAATTTGTGGCACTTAAACCTTCGATGTTAAACCACCATAGAAACCAATTTCAAGAGATTTTAAAGAAAACAGCATTCTCCGTTTATTCACAGCTGTTACAGGCACCATGTCCATTCAATTGACAAAACTGGTAAGGTTAATTTGTATGGACATCCTACTAGTTATAACAACATTAAAGAGACTACAGTTTTTTATCACCTCTGTAATTAACATTTACAAGAGTATGTTTATACATACTATCTGTTAATCTCTCTTTACAAACTGCAACAATAGGTGTAACTGCTACTCATGAAAATTAAACATGCACGTCAATGTGTGGGGAGCTATTTTGAACAGTTAATAATAGAACAGTATATCTTTTTTGTTTTCCTTTGATAATTAGGTCTCCAGTGCAGATTAATTTCAATATCACAATTCTAAGGAAATATTTTTTCTAATTGAATTCAACATATGTGCTGTGTAGTAACAACAGCTAGATAATATTGTCACATACATAACTGCAATTAGTTTTGCTCTCATTTACTGTTTGATTTTGCTTTAGAATTGCTACACTATTTCAGGAAATATAATTTCTTATCTAAATGTATGATTTTGGGAGGAAATATATTTACTGACCTATTTTACTCTAAATTCTATCTATACAAACACTGCTATCATGTTCAACAAGACCAGCGGTACGATATGAACCCAAGGCCTTCTGACTCAGAGGCAGGAGCACGACCAGCTAAGCCACTCAGATCGAACAGGTCGATGTGATGTGTCGAGTGCGTGGGTGAAGACAGTTAGCATGCTCCTTGCTTTTGTGTGCTAATTTGCTTCTCATTTTCAGCCTACACTGCTGGTTGGCAGCAATGCAAAAAAAAAAAGCAGCCAAACATGAAAGACTCTCCCCATCAATATCTAGCCTCTCCAGAAATTGGGCCCCCCACAGCCTCAAGCTTCAGAGAAACTCAAAGGAGCGTTGGCCCCCTGGCGTGCAGTGTGCAGGCCCAGCAGCATGTGGACACACCCTGGCATTCAGGAACCAACCTCCCAGATACGGGTGAATAGCTCCATTGACTTGTGGATACCTGGAGGGAGGTGAAAGGCTAAAGGGGTAAAAACCGTGACAAAAAAATCTGGAGTGGCACCTGTCCAAATATCTTATCTTTCTGGCAACTCCTGCAATCAAGCCAATGCCAAACATAGTGCTTTGTATTCCTTTGGACACAACTTAGAGAGGCTGAGAGGGGGATCCTGGTGTTTGAGCAACCCAGGGTCTCCAAAGATTTTGCCCAGGCTTAACTCTATGGAGAGGATACTTTAGTTTCACTGCAGAGCATTAACACAACAGGGGAGACAGCAGTTTTGATTGATCAGCCCAAGCCAGTTGGTGTAAAGAAAGAGATGCTTTAGGGAGAGGCTGTCTCTGACTATGAGGGGGGACCATCCTGTCCATTGGTCAGCCACCACCCACCACGGGTTGGGCAGCTGCTGGCCAGGAAGGTGCTGACCCGCCTCGATCCACTCACTTCAATTGGTGTTTGGAGTTTATTGTCTCTGCTCAACAAATGGACAGAATCCTTCTCAAAAGGCAAACAAATTAAACAAAAGAAATGTCAACTCTTCAAGTCGACAAGTTGGAATCATCCCACCTGCACGGGATAGACAAATGCCTTGCAGCGAGTCGATAACGTGACAGACAGCTGTCATCAACATGGAGCTTGATAGTCTGAACATTGACACAGCTTCCCTACATGAGACCAGGCTTGCCAAGAGCCTGTCACCAAAAGAATAAGACTACACGAGTATCTGGCAAGGGAAGAGTTCAGAGGAAATACATGAGCAAGATGCAGACTTCTCTTTAGAAAGTTTTTCCTCTCAATAATATAACGCATTCCACAAATGATTCAGAACATGTTCTCTCCATCTATCTCCCCATTCAAACACGGCCAGTTAATTTCATGAGTACCTATGCTCCAACACAATGTTCCACCACAGAGGCAAATGTGATTTATTTGACTACAAAGAAATCAAGTCCGGCCAGGCCAGAGAAAGCTGAAGTGTCTTTAGACCACACAACAGCTTGCATTTATAAAATGTCCCAAGGTGTTTCACAGAAATATAAACATACAGCCATACACTTCCCAATTATCTGTGCCAGATTCAGCATTACTGTTCACAAGACTGATACCATGAACGTCCTGGCCACTCTTTAAAGTTGCAAAGTAGGTAAATTTCATAGAATCCCTACAGTGCAGAAGGAGGCCATTCGGCCCTTCGAGTCTGCACCGACCACAATCTCACCCAGGCCCCATTTCCATAACCCTATGCAGTCACCCTGACACAAAGGGGCAATTCATCATGGCCAATCCTCGCACATCTTTGGATTGTGGGAGGAAACTAGAGTACCCGGAGGAACCCCACGCAGACATGGGGAGAATGTGCAAGCTCCACACAGACAGTGACCCAAGCCAGGAATCGAACCGTGTCACTACGTGCCACTTCTTGTACCAGCACAGAGAGAACTTACCGACATCAAAAAACAGTATTAAGAATGGATGCCTTTTGTAAAAAGTTAAATTTGGACTAAAAAAAATGACATTTGAGAAAGTGAAACCATATTGCATAACCAAAACCATGCTCAAGATTTATACAACAGCTTCATTTCTTTGACTTAATTGGGACGAACTTCTGCATTTTATTTCATGCAGCTCTAAAATAATTTTCCTTAAGTTCAAAAACATGGCGGAGAATTACACAGGAACTAGATCAGGAAGCTTGTTTTGGAAGTCAGTCTGGATACACTGCAGGTACTAATTAAACAAGTGAAGAGGGCACTGAATAGAGTACATACCTCTGCCACGCTGTGTTAACTCAACATTATTATCAATTATGCAGCTCTTCCTTGAGGTTCTACCTTGCCTGGTTGATGCTCTGTAACTACAAAGCTGAAAAAAAGCTTTTTATTAAGAGCTTCCATCTCTCAGAGCAGAAGCATTTGGGTAAGTACATACATGGATGGGAAAGGATTAGAGAGATATGGGCCAAACACGGGCAGTTGGGACTAGCTGGGAGGGCACCATGGTCGGCATGGACCGGTTGGGCTGAAGGGCTGTATTGCTCTTTGACACTATGACGCCATGACTATGACAATCACCAACCTGCTTCAAATTGTACCACAATAGCTGAGATATTCCAAAAAAAGTCAATTAGTCCCATCTTCCAATGTTAACAGATCCTTTAAAAAATTCCACGATCCAATTCCACACCTTTGCTAAACATGAATCAGTTCTTCCTTGGGCCATACCCTTACTGTGTAGTTTTGTTGAAATACGTCCATTAGTTTTTGAGATATACTGTGAACAGACTAACAGGGGAGAAAACATTACCATAGATGACAGTGAATAAGTTGACCTTTGAAGCCTCAAAAAATCCCTCCAAAAACAGGGGTTGTCTTGTACGACGAATATAAAAGTGAACTGCCAGAGTGGGTGTTTGCTATCTTTGTCATTCATCATATGGGGGACAACTCTGTGTGGGCAACCTAAACTCCTACCTAAACTCTTCACAAGATAGCCAGTATTGCCTGCTTGATCCCTTGCACCCAGTTATACGGTACTGGTAAGTAAAATATGATTTTTGTGGCTGAGAAAAATTGGGTCATCTTATGCGCTGGATCACCTTATTCTCACCAATCTCTGATGAATGCAACCATCTTCAGAGCCAAAGTTTTTAAAAATTCATTTTACGGGATGTGGGTGTTGCTGGCTAGGCCAGCATTTATTGTCCATCCCTAATTGCCCACGGGAGGGTGATGGTGAGCTCCCTTCTTGAACCGCTGCAGTCCATGTGCCATGTGGTGTAGGTACACCCCAGTGCTGTCAGTGAGGGAATCCCAAGATTTCGACCTAGCGACAGTGAAGAAACAGCGATATATTTCCAAGTCGGGATGGTGAGTGATTTGGAGGGGAACCTCCGGTGGCGGTGTTCCCAGGTATCTGCTGTCCTTGTCCTTCTAGATGGTGGTGGTTGTGTGTTTGGAAGGTAATTAAATACTGCCAAGTAATAGCAAGTGAGAGAGATTGAGACAAGGCAGAAATACTCCATTACAACACCCCATGAGGAATAATTGAGGAAGTCAAACT
Source organism: Mustelus asterias (assembly GCF_964213995.1). Lineage (NCBI taxonomy): Eukaryota > Metazoa > Chordata > Chondrichthyes > Carcharhiniformes > Triakidae > Mustelus > Mustelus asterias. Next base: position 38,126,572 of record NC_135817.1, read on the forward strand.
TAATATTTTAGTTCTAGTTATACATCTTCACTGCACATGGATTGGAAATTTAATCTGGATTGTGAAGTTCGGCCAATGCGCACTTCATCCAAATGTCTTGTTGCACATTACAGTATAGAAATACTTTCTTTTAAGGTATTTCAAGTTCCTGTAGGCTGATTCTACTCTTTTAACTGCAGTGTGCTCAGTGACTCATAGCTAACTTCACCAGTTGGTTAAGAAATTTGGTATGAATAGACAGTTTTGCATTTCCTTGACTGCTTCCTAATTTCCGCCTTCTGAAAGAGACAGGAGTACATGGGCATCCTATGATGTCTACATGGACTTTAGCAAGGCCTTTGACAAGGTACCACATGGTAGGTTGTTGCATAAGGTTAAACCTCAAGGGATCCAGGGTGAGGTAGCTAAATGGATACAAAATTGGTTTGATGACACAAGACAGAGGGTGGTAGTAGAGGGGTGTTTTTCAAACTGGAGGCCTGTGACCAGCAGTGTGCCTCAGGGATCAGTGCTGGGTCCACTGTTATTTGTCATTTATATTAACGATTTGGATGAGAATTTAGTAGGCATGGTTAGTAAGTTTGCAGATGACACCAAGATTGGTGGCATAGTGGACAGTGAAGATGATTATCTAGGATTGCAACTGGATCTAGATCAATTGGGCCAGTGGGCTGACGAATGGCAGATGGAGTTTAATTTAGAAAAATGCGAGGTGATGCATTTTGGTCGATCGAACCAGGGCAGGACTTACTCAGTTAATGGTAGGGCATTGGGGAGAGTTATAGAACAAAGAGATCTCGGGGTACAGGTTCATAGCTCCTCGAAAGTGGAGTCACAGATGGACAGAGTGGTGAAGAAGGCATTCAGCATGCTTGGTTTCATTGGTCAGAACATTGAATACAGGAGTTGGGACGCCTTGTTGAAGTTGTGCAAGACATTGGTAAGGCCACACTTGGAACACTGTGTACAGTTCTGGTCACCCTATTATAGAAAAGGCTATTATTAAACTACAAAGAGTGCAGAAAAGATTTACTAGGATGCTACCGAGACTTGATGGCTTGAGTTACAAGGAGAGGCTGGATAGACTGGGACTTCTTTCTCTGGAGCATAGGAGGCTTAGGGGTGATCTTATGGAGGTCTATAAAATAATGAGGGGCATAGATCAGCTAGTCAATATATTTTCCCAAAAGCAGGGGAGTCTAAAACTAGAGGGCATAGGTTTAAGCTTCACAGATGAAAATTACAAGACCACATGTTAGATCTTTACGGAGGAGAGATGTAAAAGGGTCCAGAGGGGCAATTTTTTCACACAGAGGGTGGTGAATGTCTGGAAAAAGTTGCCAGAGGTAGTAGTAGAGACTGGTACACTTCTGTCTTTTAAAAAGTGTTTAGACAGTTACAGGGGTAAGATGGGTATAGAGGGATATGGGCCAAACGTGGGCAATTGGGGCTAGCTTCGGGGTTAATAAAAAGGGGCGGCATGGACAAGTTGGGCTGAAGGGCCTGTTTCCATGCTGTAAACCTCTATGACTCTATATGATCTTCCTTTGAAGACAGCACAGCTAATGAGTAATTGCTAATCCTAGGCACACTGCCTCGCATACGGCATGTATATACACTGCACGCAACACTTGCTCAAGCGTATGGGAAACACTTTTTTGCTGTGACAAAGGTTTTGGGAGAAGGACATGGTTGAAATAACAAAATATCTTGGAACGAATGATATGAAAATCAAGAATTAAAAATTTTCACAACATAATTTTTGTTGTGCAGCATTGCATACATGGTCAAGAATGCTGTAATTTGCTACATTCAGATTTAAGCTGCATTCTGACCTGTCTTTTCAGTTCACTGAAACCATTTGACTTGTTTACAAATAGACGACAACCAGTGATTACACACTAATTTTACTTTTATCCTCTTCGGTGCCTGGAGTTTTCAAAGACTTCCATTAAAATGAATAAAGGTAAGCCAAAATTAAGCATGCAAAAATCAACCTCTGCCATTAATCATCAAAACTTTAAAATGTGATCTCCTCTTATGAGAAGATAGATTTCATTACCCTCCAGCTAATGTCAGCAGGCATATCAACCACAATGAGTGACATCCATCAAGTAGTATAGGTGAAAATCATTCTCCTTAAATGCCACTACATCCAGGAAAAAAGTAATCTTCAATTTCAGATAATGCCACACTGTACAACAGTACAAGACAATTTTTGAGTCAAAGTCAATGATATTAACAGCATGTTGATCGTATTATTAAAAGGTTATGGTTATACAGGCGAAGGGCACTGACTAAGTACCTTGAGCACATATAAAGAGAGACTTCTAGGACACTGGGTGTTGGTTCGGAAGGAGACAGATATTCATAATGTTACATTCTGTAAATAAATCAGTGAAGTTAAGTAAAAATTGGTATCAGGTTTCCTACTTCACCAACTGGCTTTAGAATGAATTAATCCCTTCGCAAAGAATGGTTGCCTAAAAGGCGAAGATTGGAAACTTTGAAAACCTTTTTTCAGATAGAAGATCGTACTTTTGTGAAGAATGGCTGAAACTATCAGGGTATGATTACCCACTGAAGTTCTCCAAATCCAAGCCTTATGGCCAGTGGAAAAATGAAGTGAATCTGTGGGCATGGGTTATCTCCCTACCAAAGAGAAAAAAAGGTATAGTCTTGGCTGCTTAAAGAAAAATCAGAAACCAAGCATTTTGTGAGCTGGATGCCCATCAGTTAGATACGGATGACTTTTTGGATCTTGTATTAAGCTTCACAGATGAAAATTACAAGTCCACATGTTAGATCTCTACAAGGCATAGATCTCAAAAGATGATCGTTCCATAGAGGAATATATCATGGACTTTAAAACAGACGGCATAAAAGATTGTACAAATTCAATTTGGAGGTTTTTTACTCAGTGCGTGTATTTAAATTGCTGGATTGTGCTAAGGTGTCATATATGGATAGGCTTTTGGTCTTAACCAACGTTTGGTTCTCAGAAAATCAAATCCAGCAGCACTGATGGAGCAAATAGGTATCAGAGTATCAGTAAGGATGGAGAACTCAATGATTGTACAGACTGTTCACATACAGGGCTCTGGCACTAGTACAACAGAAGAGTGACAGGAATGAGGATGAAGGCATTTTTAGCAGATCTGACTACTACAGCATTGGAATAGCAATAATAGATGCATGAGCCCCAGCAATGCCTGGGGAACAGTTAACAAATGCTTCAAGTGTGACTGAAAAAATCTTCATACAAGGAAAACAGCAGGGTTTTTGAAGTAACGTATGACACAGAGAATTTGCAAGTTGAAGATTATGATTTGATTTATTATTGTCACATGTATTAACATACAGTGAAAAGTATTGTTTCTTGTGCGCTATACAGACAAAACATACCATTCATAGAGGAGGAAACGAGAGAGTGCAGAATGTAGTCATAGCTAGGATGTCGAGAAAGATCAACTTAATGCAAGGGAAGTCCATCCAAAAGTCTGACAGCAGCAGGGAAGAAGCTGTTCTTGAGCCGGTTGGTACGTGACCTCAGACTTTTGTATCTTTTTCCCGAAGGAAGAAGGTGGAAGAGAGAATGTTCATGGTGCGTGGGGTCCTTAATTATGCTGCTGCTTTGCCGAGGCAGTGGGAAGTGTAGACAGAGTCAATGGATGGGAGGCTGGTTTGTGTGATGGATTGGGCTATATTCATGACCTTTTGTAGTTCCTTGCGGTCTTGGGCAGAGCAGGAGACAAACAAGCTGTGATACAACCAGAAAGAATGCTTTTTATGGTGCATCTGTAAAAGTTGGTGAGAGCCGTAGCTGGCATGCCAAATTTCCTTAGTCTTCTGAGAAAGTAGAGGCGTTGGTGGACTTTCTTAACTATAGTGTCGAAATGGAGGAACCAGGACAGGTTGTTGGTGATCTGGACACCTAAAAACTTGAAGCTCTCGACCCTTTCTACTTCGTCCCCGTTGATGTAGACAGGGGCATGTTCTCCTTTACGCTTCCTGAAGTTGATGACAATCTCCTTCATTTTGTTGACATTGAGGGAGAGATTATTTTGCCATCGTCAGCAAACTTGAAAATTGAATTGGAGGGGAATTTGGCCACACAGTCATGGTATATAAGGAGTATTGTAGGGGGCTGAGAACACAGCCCTGTGGGGCACCAGTGTTGAGGATGATCGTGGAGGAGGTGAAGTTGCCTATCCTTACTGATTGTGGTCTGTGAGTTAGGAAGTTCAGGATCCAGTCGCACAGGGAGGTGCCGAGGCCCAGGCCACGGAGTTTGGAGATGAGTTTCGTGGGAATAGTAATGTTGAAGATTGAGTTATAGTCAATAAATAGGAGTCTGACATAGGTGTCCTTGTTATCTAGGTGTTCCAGGGTTGAGTGCTGGGCCAGGGAGATGGTGTCTGCTGTGGACCTGTTGCGGCGGTAGGCAAACTGTAGCAGATCCAGGCAGTCCGGAAGGCTGGAATTGATTTGTGTCATGACTAACCTTTCGAAGCACTTCATAATGATGGATGTCAGAGCCACCGACCGATAGTCATTAAGGCACGCTGCTTAGTTTTTCTTAGGTACTGGGATGATGGTCGTCTTCTTGAAGCAGATAGGGACCTCAAATTGTCGTTAAGAGAGGTTGAAGATGTCTGTGAATACTCCCGCCAGCTGATCCGTACAGGATCTGAGTGCTCGTCCGGGTACCCCGTCCACTCCAGTCGCTTTCTGTGGGCTGACCTGACATCTGCAATGGTGACCCCAGATCCAGGGCTTCCAGGATGGAGGGCATGCACTCGTTGACCTTTTGTAGAATGCATTGTGATCATCAGGGAGGGGTGCATTGGAACCAGTGATTTTACATGCCTTCATCTTGTAGCCTGTTATGTCTTGCAGACCTTGTCATATTCGCCGGGGGTCGGTGTGGCTGGCCTGGGACTCTAGCTGGGTCTGGTACTGTCTTTTGGCATCTTTGATGGATCTTCTTAGATCGTATCTGGCTTTCTTGTATAGGTCAGTGTCGCCTGACTTGAATGCTTCAGACCTGGACTTCAGCAAGCAGTGGATATCCCTGTTCATCCATTGTTTCCAGTTGGGGAACACACAGATTTGCTTCTTTGGCACACAGTCTTCTACACACTTACTAATGAAGTCAGTTACTGTCATAGCATACTGGTTCAGGCTGGTCGCAGAGTTTTAAATACTGACCATTGATTATACAATGATCAGGGAATTGTCACAAGAAGCTTTAGACCAGTAATGAGTGTATTCATCACAAATTCATTCAATTATGCCATGATGTGGAGATGCCGGCGTTGGACTGGGGTGGGCACAGTAAGAAGTCTCACAACACCAGGTTAAAGTCTGACAGGTTTATTTGGTCTCATGAGCTTTCGGAGCGCTGCTCCTTCATCAGGTGATTGGCTCATTCTGACCTGTCTTTTCAGGTCAAAATGACCAATTTGATTCAATTGTGCCACATTGGATGTTTGCACTTTAACAGTTCATGGAACAGATTGGTTAAAATGTTATTTGGATTCACTCAGTAGGAAGGATTGAAAGTCACGAAGTACAAAAGTCCTACTTGTTTCAGGTTCAGGGATGAAAACACATTGAAGATCCTGAAAAGAGAGGTGATTACATGCAAAATAGTTGGAGTAAGCCACTTTATTTGTCCAGATATAATTTCTAGTGAGATACCCTTGCTGCTGTGCAAGCATTTCATGAAGAACGGCACAAACAAAACTGTGCATGGAACTCGATAAAGCTATCGTTTTTGGAAAGTCAGTGGAATTGCACATCAGGGTATAATTGCATCTCTTTAACAAAACCTGACATTTCTAATCAGAATGTTGAAGAAGTGTTAATGGCATCGGGTGATAGGAAGCCAAGAGAAAGAAAGCAAGTTGTCTTAATCTTAGACAGACAATTTGCTCACCCTTCTGGTCACAATTTAAAAATCATCCTAAGGATTCAGATGCATTTGATGATGAATGCAACATATGTAAAATGTATTGGAGCATGCCGCCACATCCTATTCTAAGTCTTCCATTTGCATGAGTTTAATGAAGTAGTAGCCATGGATTTAAAGGTGTGGGACAAAGGCTGAAACATTTTCACCTTACATTTTATAGATTCAGTGTTTCCACAGTAATACATGATAAGACCAAAAGGCTGATTGTCGATAGCCATTTAAAAAAGCATAGGACTGGACTTGGAGCACCAGCTAAATTTATGACTGGACAATGGACATAAATAGCTCATGACGAGTTTGGAGACTTGAGTGAAAGTATAAACATTGTGGTCACGAACACCACAGCTGAAAATCCTTTCAACAATAAAATAAGTTATGCAGTGATTGTTGAAATGCTCCTCAAGACCTTAGCTGATCAACCAAACTGCAAGCTATCAACTGCCCTGGCATGGATGGTTCATGCAAAGAATTAACTTAGGCAGTTGTGGGAAGGGACAGTCCTTATGAATTGCTCTGAGGGAGGAATCCAAAATTACCTTCTGTGCTAAGTGATTTCTGGGTGGCGCATTCTCTTTGGGCAGCACAGTGGCACAGAGGTTAGCACTGCTGCCTCACAGCACCAGGGACCCGGGTTCAATTCCGACCTTGGGTGGACTGTCTATGTGGAGTCTGCATGTTCTCCCCCTGTCTGTGTGGGTTTCCTCCGGATGTTCGAGTTTCCTCCCAAACTCCAAAAGATGTGCAGGTTAGGTGGATTGGCCATGCTAAAATTGCCTCTTTGTGCCAGGGGGATTAGAAGGGTAAATTCAAGGGGTTACAGGAATAGGGCCTGGGTGGGATTGTTGTCCATGCAGGCTTGATGGGCCGAATGGTTCCTTCAGTAATGTAGGGATCTTATGATTTTATGATAGTCTCCATGCTCTAGAAGGTACTACAATTAGTTCTATTTGTTCTGAATGCTCTAGATACAAGGAAAAGGACATTCCTCAAGGCCTGAAGTCTTGGAGAAATTCAGAGCATTCCAAGGTAACGTATAAAATCATCCAAGATGAACCTTAATTGTGAGGATTTATTAAAGAGAGGGTCATTGGGGTGGAAAGGTCTGGGTAAGGTGATAGGGTGAAATGGCAAGGAAGTGGTTCTCCAACATGACAGTCAAACTAATGAAGCCTATTCATGACAGTTAATTTGGATTTATTACAACTCCAAAATTTATGCAGTTAACAGATGATGAGGGACCCTGTACCTCACATATTCAAGTGTTTGAGTTTTGAGGAACAGAATACAGTAGATCAGGGGTCAGATGGTGACAGGCAAAATGATACTGACACAAAGGACGGGGCTACCATATCCAAAAGGACAACTGCCTAAAGTGGGTACTCAGGTGACATACACACCAGAGGATTCCAGTGGATATGGGGATGCGACAATTGTATGGACAGTAGGGAAAGCTACTGGCAAGTTCATTTATTAGCTAAACGTCCAAAATGACAGATAGGAAGTATGGCAGAATGAGGTGATAGTTTTCTAGTGCAAGACTTTCCGCTCTATCATATGCTAGCAAGGGAACCTCTGATCGTGGGGGGAGAAATCCTGCTGTACTCCAGAACGACTCTTAATGACAATTAAAGGCCATGCTTTGACTAGATTGCGCAATAGAACAAACTGTACAGAACAATTGGGAAACACTACCTGAAGTCGAATCCGATATGACTGGGAAGGATTGGTGGCTGACAACAAATAAGAAAAAAAATAATAATGGAGGCAAAACAAATGGATGGTTGGAAGGAACTTGGTGTCTACTTTGAAGTGCCAGTTTAGACAGCCGGCCTATCACACAGATGATAAGCAAGGAAAAAGTACTCCCAGGTGGGACACACAAGGTTAAAACAAGCTTAGTAGCTTACAGTTTCAATGACTGACATGGAGATCAAGATGTTAAATAGACACCCTCATGGCAGAAAAAGTATTTTAACCCTATTGGCCATCCCGGTAACGTAGGTCGATCGATATAAAAGCCACAGTTTTGCAGGGAGAAATATTTCACAGAGAAGTGTTTTGAAACTGCTAAAGAAGTGACCATTATAGAAGGGAAGTTGTGGAAATTCATCAAAAGCGTTTATGGGCTGAATGATTCATCAAAGGTATAGAATTTCTTAGTTAGCTCGGTTTTGCTGAAAACAGGATGTATTCAATTAAAAGCACATCCAGCAATGTTCTACTGGTAGCGCAAAGGAAAACTCTTCGGCATCTTTATGACGCATGCCGATGATTTACTATGGGGAGGTTCTGTGGAATTTGAGGAACTTGTTATAAATAAGGCTAAGGGGGAATTGAAGGGGAATTTTGAAAGTCAGGCTTTGGGGTTTTCAAACATACGAACTGAGACATTAATCACAATAGAGCTGGAGTAACCTTGAATAAACAATCTTAGCAATAAAGTGTTATTCATATCCCGATAAATTGTGCTGGATTATCATCAACAGATGACGTAATATCTAAAGAAGAAAGCAAGCAGTTAAGAAACATGATTGGACAGCTGAATTGGCTGTACAGACAAGATCCGGTATTAGTTTTGATGTATTTGATCTAAGTACTATGTTGAAACACACTATAGCAGAGGATGTTTTTAGAGCAAATATTAAAAGAAAAATACAAAGAAATGCATATTTAGGTTTTCAGCCTTGGGGGACCCAAAGGACATGAAATTAGTAACTTTTAGTGATGCTTCTCATGCCACTAATCTAGATTAGTATTCAAGTACCGCTGTTTTCATAATATTCTCAGTGGTTGGAAAATGGAAAATGCTGTGTCTTGGCCTGGGATACTAAGAAAATAAAGATGAAATGCACCTTAGCTGTGGAAATATTGGCTCTTGTAGAAGCAATAGTTGTGGGATTTTACTTGTCATATTTTTTATGGGAAGTTCTACAGAAGGTGTAGTCTCAAATTAGTTTTTCCAATGAATGTGGACAACTGTTTCCTGTGAGATAACGGACATTCAACTAAAATTTTAACTAAAAAGAATTAAGGATTGATCTTGCTGGTGTGATGTTAGTAAGAAAAGATGCAAGTCATTAATTGTCAGATTGTTTTACAAAAAGGAATGCTTGCACAAGCGAGAATTGGAGGTTTTAGAAGAGGGACAATTTGATGTACAAAATATGAAAAATCATTGTTTTTTTTCTTTGATTTGTTTGAAATATTGTTTGTGTTACGAAATGTTGATTGTAAAGAGGGCAATATAATAATAGTATGCTAATTGTGCTATTAAAGTTAAGCGCATGCAGTTGGAGGGCATTGATTGAATAAGTAGCTTGAGCAAATACAGTGACCAACCCCCTCTCATTTTTGTTTAATTTGATTATTGTTTCATGAAGAATATAAAAAGAATGATTCCACCTGGTGTGGAGGGGGAGGGGGCGGGGGTGGAGGAGGACCTCCTAGTAAACCTGCTTCCAGACCTGGCAAAGTTAGCTCTTAACAGGTACAGGCAGCAGGCAGTGGGCCCCCTTTCCGATGAGTGGGCCGTCTGACCCAGCTGTATGTCCCTCTGCCAGGGCTTCATTTAGCCTTGAAGAGGAAGCACACAGTGTACACCAGTACGTTACAGGCTGCCCACAACAGTGGGCATCATAGGGGCTGGGGTGCATCATCACCCTTGAGTGTGATATTTTGGTTTAGTTAGTTAAGTTTCCATTGATATTTTGTTTTAGTTACAGAGGTCCATCTAGGGCCGTCACCCTTTCTTATTTATTGATTTTTGACTTATCAAAGAGAATATAAAGAGTTGGCCCTGGGACACTGGGTGTTGATGAAGGAGGAAGCAGATGTTTGTAATGCTGCATTCTATAAATAAATCTTCTATTAAGTAAAAGATAGGTGTCCGTCTTCCCACTTCACCAATCGGCTTCAGAACCAATTGACATTACAGGAGAATTATTTTGTAAACAAATCACTGAAACGATTAAACATTGTGTGAGATACCCATTTGCTGGGTAGATTCATGCTATTTCACAAATGGACTGTCTGCCCCTCCTCTGTCTTGTCTTTTTAAGATGCTGACCTGTATGTCAACATCACCTCAATCATATCATTCTATCACATACACAGGTCATCACTCCATCATCACCAACTTAATGTCCTGGAGCTCCCTACCCAACATCATTATTGCATGAGTATAGTATCATCAGAGGGGTTGCAGAAGCCACCCCCACCTTATTACGGAACAAACGATAAATACAGCCAGCAGTGTCTACACATCTCCAGAAGGAAGTAACAGTAATTTGTTCCGATGTTGAAAATGACAATTCTTAAATCAACCAGATTTGACATTTCAGGATAATATTTGGATAATACATGAAGAAAACATGAATTATGAACCATCAAAGCTCCTCTTTCCATAGATCATGTAGGGATGAATTTCCCCAGAGTTTCTCCTTCACTAGGATATCTTTGGTAGAAGCCCAAATAATGGACCCTTGTGCCGAGGAGAGGTGGGGGAAGGGGGTGGGGGGCGGAGAGAGAGAGAGAGAGAGAGGTAACAACTTCTCCCTGGATCTAATGACTATCCAGTGAACAGTGTCTCCCACACTCTCTTTGTGGAAGACACATGCATAAAAGTTCAGTGAAATAAAACTCAACCACGATGCCCCCACCCCAGTCAACACTTGTTTTCTGGGCCCATGCAATTGGAATGGCTGCATTCTCCATTGTCCTATCCAACGTGGCTACTTCAGACTGTCCTTTGATAAGTGTTGAATGCATCGATTGCCATTAAGTGGCTATTTAACAAACACTTGAGACCTGTGTGCTGTCTATTTTCCAAATATGCTTTCTTAAAATCATTTTTATCCTGAATGGGAATATTAATTGCTTATCAAGTCAGGTGCTTCAGCTGGGTCTGTGGAGTTAAAAACTCAACTTGAATTCAAGATAGTCAGAAGAAGAGCACAAAAGAAATGTAATCTACCTTAAAAAAAATAGAAATTCAACAGCCTGTAAAACACCAGTTTGTCATTGGACTTACTGATCTTAGTTTCTTTTTAAACCAGACTCTGCAGTCAAGAGAGTGAAAAGATAATAAGCCTCTTCAAACTCTTACAGCAGGTTGGATACAAATGCCTGCTCTAATTCACACACATTCACCGGCATGTTAAAATGGCCAAACTCCAACCCCTTCTACTTAAGCAGCACAACTTGACATTCGATTTCCTTCTTTTCTAACTAGCAGTTGTGCCAATGATTACACGTTTCTATTCATCGAAAAGTTGTTGAAACTATTACTAAATCAGTGACAGAGCCGTTAGTGCCGAAGTTTGATTCCAAGGCTGATTTACAATTTCTTTTGCGTCCTTTACATTGAACGACAATGCGCAAATAAAAAAGGGACTCTTCGAGAACTAAGGCAAATACCAACGTATTAGGAACACAATGAATATTAATACTGGTTTAGTTTTATTTAATTTTGGAGTTCCATTTCAATCTCAGCATATTGATATCTCGGGCTTAACAACCTTTCAATTACCGCCGATTCTAGGCTTTGGTTCTTGGCCCACTCCTAATGACTGGTATTCTGAGGATTTTTTTTGAGGTTAATAATTGGGTTTCAGTGATGGTCTAGATTTTGCCTACAGCAACTGGATATCATTACCCCCATTCAATCAGTGACTGATAGTAAGAAGCAAACAAGCCCAAACATTTCCCAAGTGACGTGCAGTTAAAATCATGCGTCAGATCAAAAATAAAAGCAGAATGCTGAATCAAACCTAAGACTGGATGGTGCAGAAGGCTTTTAAGTGTCACATTCCACTATTTTCATCACTGCCAACTATAATCATTTGAGAATTCATAGGGGCAGCACAATGGCACAGTGGTTAGCACTGCTGCCTCACAGCTCCAGGGACCCAGGTTCAATTCTGGCCTCGGGTGACCGTCTGCGTGGGTTTCCTCCCGGTGCCCCGGTTTCCTCCCACACTCCGAAGATGTGCGAGTTAGGTTGATTAGCCATGTTAAATTGCTCCTTAGTCAGGGGGAATTAACAGGGTAAATACGTGTGGCTACGGGGATAGGGCCTGGATGGAATTGTGGTTGGTGCAGACTCATGGGCCGAATGGCCTCCTTCTTCACTGTAGGAATTCTATATTAGGGTGGGGTTGGACAATGTGGTGTTGACGAGTAGCAAGTGTCAGCTCACTTATGCTTGCTGGAAGCTACATATATTCATCGACAGGGACATGTCCTCTACCGGCAAACATACGTTATCCAAGCACCACAACTTCTTTGAATTAATCAAAAGTGTGGGGGACAACTGTTCCCTGATGCATTCTCCATGGCAACACCCCAACCAGAGTATAGTTGCCAACCCAATCAGTACCCTTCTTTCACGCAGTATAAGTTGCTGCTTCCTTTGACATTTGGCATTCTTGCATCTGTCCCTGCAGAGTGCAACACAAGGCGGCTTTGACAGTAAGTCTCCTTTTCCAGCAATAATCGTTCTGTACTACCAAACAACATTGATGTCTTATGTAGCCATTAAGAACCTGACTAAAAGCGCAGCTACATCAGAGAAAACTGGCTGGCAGAGAGGATGGCAACACTTAATAAACCAAAACGTAATAACGCCGAGGTTGGTTCAAGAGTTAAATACACAAAACACAGGACTGGAAGGCAGAACCCACCTCCTGCTGGAATACAAGGAAAGTAGAAAGAAACTTAAGCAACGAGTAAGGAGGGCTAAAAGGGGTCACGAAAAAGCATTGGCCAGCAGAATTAAGGAAAATCCCAAGGTTTTTTATACACATATAAAGAACAAGAGGGTAGCCAGGGAGAGGGTTGGCCCACTCAAGAACAGGGGAGGCAATCTATGCATGGAGCCAGAGGAAATGGGCGAGGTATTAAATGAGTACTTTGCGTCAGTATTCACCAAAGAGAAGGACTTGGTGGATGATGAGTCTGGGAAAGGATGTGTAGATAGTTTGAGTCATGTTGAGATCAAAAAAGAGGAGGTATTGCGGTTCTTGATAAACATTAAGGTAGACAAGTCCCCAGGGCCTGATGGAATATACTCCAGAATACTGAGAGAGGCAAGGGAGGAAACTGCTGGGGCCTTGAGAGAAATCTTTGTATCCTCACTGGCTACAGGGGAGGTCCCAGAGGATTGGAGAATAACCAATGTTGTTTCTTTGTTTCAGAAAGGTAGCAAGAATAATCCAGGTAATTACAGGCTGGTGAGCCTTACATCAATGGTAGGGAAATTATTGGGGAGGATTCTTCGAGACAGGATTTATTCCCACTTGAAAATAAGTGGACGTATTAGTGAGAGGCAACATGGTTTTGTGAAGGGGAGGTCGTGTCTCACAAACTTGATCGAGTTTTTTGAGGAAGTGACGAAGATGATTGATGAGGGTAGGGCAGTGGATGGTGTCTACATGGACTTCAGTAACGCCTTTGACAAGATCCCTCATGGCAGACTGGTGCAGAAGGTGAAGTCACATGGGATCAGAGGTGAGCTGGCAAGGTGGATACAAACTGGCTCGTTCAAAGAAGACAGAGGGTAGCAGTGAAAGGGTGCGTTTCTGAATGGAGCGCTGTGACAAGTGGCTTTCCTCAGGGATCAGTGCTGGGACCTTTGCTGTTTGTAATATATATATATAAATGATTTGGAGGAAAACATAACTGGTTTGATTCGTAAGTTTGCGGACGACACAAAGGTTGGTGGATTTGCGGATAGCGATGAGGACCATCAGAGGATACAGCAGGATATAGATCAGTTGGAGACTTGGGCAGAGAGATGGCAGATGGAGCTAATCCGGACAAATGTGAGGTAATGCATTTTGGAAGGTCTAATACAGATAGGAAATGTACAGTAAATGGCAGAACCCTTAAGAGTATTGGAGGGAAGATGTACTAGCAATTTTGAATAAACTAAAAGTTGATAAGTCCCCTGGGCCTGATGAAATATATCCTAAGATTCTTTGGGAGGCAAGGGATGAGACAGCAGAGCCTTTGGCATTGATCTTTGCGTCCTCACTGTCCACGGGGGTGGTGCCAGAGGACTGGAGAATGGCGAATGTGGTTCCTCTGTTTAAGAAAGGGAACAGAAATGACCCTGGTAATTATAGGCCGGTTAGTCTTACTTCGGTGGTCGGTAAGTTGATGGAAAAGGTCCTTAGGGATAGGATTTACGACCATTTAGAAAGATGCAGATTAATCCGGGATAGTCAGCACGGATTTGTGAAGGGCAAGTCTTGCCTCACAAATTTGATAGAATTTTTTGAGGAGGTAACTAAGTGTGTAGATGAAGGTAGGGCAGTTGATGTCATATACATGGATTTTAGTAAGGCGTTTGATAAAGTCCCCCACGGTCGGCTTATGAAGAAAGTAAGGATGTGTGGGATAGAGGGAAGTTTGGCCGATTGGATAGGTAACTGGCTATCTAACAGAAGACAGAGGGTGGTGGTGGATGGAAAATTTTCGGACTGGAAACCGGTTACCAGCGGAGTGCCACAGGGATCAGTGCTTGGTCCTCTGCTCTTTGTAATTTTTATAAATGACTTGGAGGAGGGGTCTGAAGGGTGGATCAGTAAATTTGCTGATGACACCCAGATTGGTGAAGTAGTGGATGAGGTGGAGGGCTGTTGTAGGCTGCAAAGAGATATAGATAGGATGCAGAGCTGGGCTGAAAAATGGCAAATGGAATTTAACCCTGACAAATGCGAGGTGATTCATTTTGGTAGGACAAATTTAAATGTGGATTACAGGGTCAAAGGTAGGGTTCTGAAGAATGTGGAGGAACAGAGAGATCTTGGGGTTCATATCCATAGATCTCTGAAGGTTGCCACTCAAGTGGATAGAGCCGTGAAGAAGGCCTATAGTGTGTTGGCATTCATTAACAGGGGGTTTGAGTTTAAGAGCCGTGGGGTTATGCTGTAACTGTACAGTACCATGGTGAGACCACATTTGGAATATTGTGTGCAGTTCTGGTCACCTCACTACAAGGAGGATGTGGAGACACTGGAAAGAGTGCAAAGGAGATTTACCAGGATGCTGCCTGGTTTGGAGGGTAGGTCTTATGAGGAAAGGTTGAGGGAACTTGGGCTTTTCTCTTTGGAGCGGAGGAGGTTGAGAGGAGACTTGATAGAGGTTTATAAGATGATGAGGGGGATAGATAGAGTGAACGTTCAAAGACTATTTCCTCGGGTGAATGGAGCGGTAACTAGGGGGCATAACTATAGGGTTCATGGTGGGAGATATAGGAAGGATGTCCGAGGTAGGTTTTTTACTCAGAGAGTGGTTGGGGTGTGGAATGGACTGCCTGCAGGGATAGTGGAGTCAGAAACTTTAGGAACATTTAAGAAGCTATTGGATAGGCACATGGAGTACTTCGGGATGATAGGGAGGAAATAGCTTGATCTGGGTTTCAGACAAAGCTCGGCACAACATCGTGGGCCGAAGGGCCTGTTCCGTGCTGTACTGTTCTAATCCAACTAACCTACATATCTTTGGACTGTGGGAGGAAACCAGAGCACCGGAGGAAACCCATGCAGACACAGGGAGAATGTGCAAACTCCACAAAGACACCCAAGGCTGGAATCAAACCTGGATCACTGGCACTGAGAGGTTGCACTGCTAACCACTATGTCACCGTGCCACTCTCTTTGAGCCCAATGTTGTTTAAAATACAGACAGGTATATTTTTCACACAAAATGCATTCTCCCTCAAATATACTTTGCAATGCTGTCAAAAATGTGTTTGTTCTTCTGTGCACAAAAGATACTTCACAAATACAAGTTCAGATAACAACGAGGCGAGGGAGTGATGCCATAAGCCACAAGAATGGGCTGAAGACAGACAGAGTCACAACCCTGAGCCTAGGCTGGGGAGGGTGAAATCATAAGCCCCGAATGTGGGTTGAAGCCATGAGAGGAGAGAGGGAGGGAGAGACAGAGAGAGAGAGAGAGACTGAGAGAGGGAGAGGGAGAGAGAGAGACAGGGAGAGAGAGAGAGACAGGGAGAGAGAGAGAGACAGGGAGAGGGAGAGAGAGAGAGGGAGAGAGCAAGAAAGAGAGAGAAAGAAGCTGCAGCAGAAGAAGCGTGAGCACTCGAGTAGTGAACTGCAGCATGGTCAGAGAAAGAGCCACAGAGAGAGCAGTCGGAAGTCTCTGTGCCAGTATTCAAAAGAACCAGTATGAAGAACTGGAGCAGGCATACAGCTATCCGAGACCAAGTAGGACCTTCTGGACAGCACAGAACTCCTCCGGAGTCTAGGAAGTTCTAAGGTGAGGAAGATACCCATCGTGGTCTGGATGGTAAGAGTAATTTGTTGACGGGGCTGAGGTGAATCCACAAGGACACCAGTTCTCAATCTTGCTTCTTTGGTGTGATCACCACATGTCATTCTGCAGAGGGCACAGTGTTCCACCTCCCACTTTTCTACAACCAACTTTGCTACTCAGCTGATCCAGGAGTTGAAATCTCAATGGTGTTTTGTGTCGCTGGAGACGGAGGTCCTGGTCGTCCATTGTAAAGTTAGTTTAACATGCAGAATCTCTCTCATGAATGCTGCATGTGCTCAAAGGTTTAATGCTAATGGAAAAAGAATCACTGCGTTGGAACTTTCATGCATTCCGTTTGTTTCAATCCTGTGCTACAATAAGAGATATAATTGTCCATACATTAAGTGCTACTTTTTCCAATGTGGTTTTGTTCCACTATGACCATCTATGACTATTGCAGTAAATGTGCAAGGTACTACAGACTGAGTAAAGTAGCAGAATTGAATAACCTGGTAGCCATATTACAGGAAATAGATCACAGCCGTGGGCAACCAAATAGAATCGTAATGCACAATTACGATTCTTACACAGCAAGGGAAGCAAACCTAAAAACATAGAAAATAGGAGCTGGTGGAGGCACTTGATCCTTTGAGCCAGCTCCCACCATTCATCATGACCACAGCTGATCACCCAACTCAATAGCCTGATCCCGCCTTCCCCCCCTCCCCATATTCTTTGATCCGCTTTGCCCCAAGTGTTATGTCAAACTGCTTCTTGCAAACATACAATGTTTTGGCATCAATGTGGTAGCGAATTCCACGGGCCAACCATTCTCTGGGTGAAGAAATTTCTCCCCGTCACTGTCCTATACGGTCTACCCTGTACCCTCAGACTCCCCCATCATCAGGAATATCTTTCTTGAGGTCACCGTCTAGTGTAGTCCTGTTAGAATTTTATAAGTTTCTCTGAGATCCCTAGAGAGAGAAAAAATTAAATCCACTTGTGGACCACCAAAAGGAACCTTTGATGGTTAATAGCTTTCTGAACTAAAATTGCCACTGAAATTAGAATCCCCAGGGAAGTTTATCATTAATCAGACTGAGCATCCACAGAAAATGCCTGGCAGATTCCATCAATGAATGCTAAGGCCTGTGGCACTCGCATTAATGTGAGTAGCTGCTGAAAGGACCATGATGGCAGCACAGGTTGGCACACCTTCTAAAATGTCTCGCTTTTTCAGCGAGAGAGCATTGATGAATATACCAAATGTGCCAAAGTCCAAAAATAACTTTCACCGCAGGTTCTGATCACTTGAGAGTTTTAGCACCTCACCAAATATTTAACACCTTCTCCTGGGAGTACACCTCAAATGGTCAAAGCAATTTTTTTTTTTAATGGCTCTCTTACCCCCCTTTTGTTAGCATGGCTGTGTATTGGGGGGTGGGTTGGACAGAGAGAGAGAGAGCTGGACGGCAAACAACTGCTTTGAAGAATTATTCCTCAACTAATCAACTTCATTTCAAACCTTAATTGGTCTCTCTTTCTTTCAAGAGCCACACAAATGGGGAAAAATTATTTTGATAACGAAAACAGCCCAGATGGTTAACAAACAGAAAATTAAACAGGGCCCTGAATGTGAAGCTTCTGTTGCTAGGCGATGCAGAATGAAAAGACAAAGTTTTCCGTTTACCCAGCTTTTCGCACCACATTCTCATAGCCTCTCCAAAACTCTAGCAGCAACTTTCAACAAGAGCTGCCAAAAAGCAAGCATCTAATGCACTCTCAGCACTTTAATAAAGCCTGAAAAGACTAATTATAGTCCAAATTGTCTTTATTACAATCAAGCTACAGCTAAGGTCCACACAGCAGCAGTGCCGTGACACCAGTTTGCCCGAGCAACGTCAGGTAATATTGCAATACTAGTCGATCGACATACTGAGCATTTTCTATATATTGTACCCTGGAAAGAACAGGAGTGGGGGGGGGGGGGGGGGGGGGGGAGTGAAGAAAAAACCCGGGGCAGCATCTATCCAGATTAAATGCAGCTGCTCTTTCAAATCTATCAAATGGGTAAATTTGACAAAAAGCCACCATTAGGCCAACATGAAAGGCTCAAGACAACATCCTTTCAGTTCTTTGTACTTCAGTAATCAACAGATGTACTTATTCACCCCTCCCCCCTCCAACCAAACCTGATCAAGACCTCTTTCTGAATGGAAGAAAATAATTCCACTTTGTACATCTTCTAGTTAATCAAGACTTTCTATTCAGCAATTTGACCTTTTGTTCAAAACAGGATTATCAGTTTTTTTTCCCCCAGTTACCAAGGGCGACTCGCATGGTGAACATAATTGCAATAATTTGCAAAACACCATGGCAACCTACATTACAACTAGGTAAATACTGGTCTTTTGTGCTACATTGTTATTTTCCGAGATGCTGAAGTCAAAGAACGAATGACAAATGAACACAAAATTTATATTTGCTTTGTCTAACCAGAGCAGAAAATTGATACTGAGAATAGGGGAAGCAGCCACAGCTGTAATTTCTAACTTGATTAATTAGAATGGTAACAGTCCCGAACAGGATATTCAACAAACAGCCCTGACTCCGTCTCTCCACCTACCCCCTCCACCCCTCCCCGCCACCATGAATATTTTGTTTCATCGAGGAGAACAAACATCCACATTTGTTCTTTTCTTCAGCTCAATAGAATCTTTAATTACACAACATTGTCTCTCCGCTCTTCATTTCAGTGAAGAGGGAGCTGCTTCTGGGTGAGACTGGGTCGTGCAAAGTCACTCATACCCAACTCCATTGGGCAACACAAGCTGAATGACTAATAACATTCTTTGGCACCAGCAGCTGTTCCATGGCTGGGACACTGACTTGTAATTATATGGACTTAGAGCAAAGCTATTTCAGAGGCTGACTGGTAGCTGAACTTTTATAGACACAGTCCCTTATTTTATAATGAGCACACAAAGAGCACATTTTCTTGACATGAATAATGTTCGCCAACAATAAAACTCAAGTCATAACTTTCTGTCCGACCCCATGCACCCAATGGTATACATGAGGTATTTGTCTGGAACATCAGGAAGAAACTCAGAGGAACAGGGTGGGCAAGTATTAAAGTTCAATACTTGTAATGGGGAGGCGATGGCTCAGTGGTTTTATTGATAGACTATTAATCCAGAAACTCAGCTAATGTTCTGAGGACCCGTGTTCAAATCCCACCAAAGTAGATGGTGGAATTTGAATTCAATAAAAATATCTGGAATTAAGAATCTACTCATGACCGTGAAACCATTCTCGATTGTCGGGAAAACCCATCTGGTTCACTAATGTCCTTTAGGGGAGGAAATCTGCTGTCCTTACCTAGTCTGGCTTACATGTGATTCCAGAGCCACAGCAATGTGGTTGACACTCAACTGCCCTCAGGCAACTAGGGATGGGCAATAAATGCTGGCCAGCCAGCAACGCGCATGTCCCACGAATAATAAAAAAGTACAAAGGTGAGCAAATATTTTGATCTTTGTGCTTTTCTACATCAGTGATAACTGTAACACTACATTCTACACTCTCTCGTTTCCTTCTCTATGAACAGTATGCTTTGAATGTATAGTGCGCAAGAAACAATACTTTTCACTGTATACTAATACATGTGACAATAATAAATCAAATCATGATTCAAATTGAAAACTGAGACTTAAAATCAATCCTTTCATTACTTATATTTAAGTTTTTGGAACATGAACCTTTGAGCAAAGAGTTTTAAAGTAATAACTCCCAGTCATCTTCCCCAATTAATGGAAGCACTGCAATGCACATGAAAACCATGAAAAAGAGGTGGAACTTGGTAACTGTTTAAAATATTGGCAAAACTCTAGCACATGATCTAATGTAATATGTCATTGGGATATTAAATGTTAAGGGTCTACCTCACTGTTTAAATAACTCAAAGCTTTGTTAAGATTTTTATTCTGGGCCTTTTATGTTGGGGGCACTATCATTAGGGGTGTGTGACATAAGTGCAATTAAACTTTTCTAACTGGGGGTTAATTTTAATCATGTGTTGTTTTGGACAGTGGCCATACATGAATAACTTGATTAGCCTGGAGGTCAAAGGACTCAATTATTCTAGATAGGGAAAAAAAATACAAAAATCTCAGTGTAAATTATAACATAGCAATTATAAAGGAAAACAATGCCTTAATTTCTACTTTAATTGCAGCATCTCATAATCTTTTAAAAGTTCTGCTCCCATTCAACGGGTCAAGCCAGCAAAACAACTGCAAAAAGTTACAAAAGGTGCAAGTTGCTCAAGTCTATTGGCTTGGATTAGGGCATCGCTTCCTAACGTGGGGCAAGCCTACATAAAAATCTTCAGCTCTTTCCATTCAAGAGAAGGAACCAAAGATAAATTCCAGCATTATAACAAAAGTAGGAATAATTTTCAAAATAAAGTTAGAACAATTACGTTCTTCACTGTTTAAAGCATAATGTCTTGATGTTTCTTTTATGTGTGGTGCTCATGTAACATAACAATACAATACCATAAAGAATAGGACAGCAACGACATGTTGAAGCTACCCATCATGGTTATTCAATCTAGATTTCAATTACAAGTTCCTAATAGGAAAGTTATTCACATAAATCACTGAACTGCTAAACCAGTAGTGGGCAACCTTCAGCCCAGGTGACACATGAGGCCCATCTGGATTCTGAGTGCACCCCATAAGACATTTTGCTGCCTGTTGCCCATGGCTAGGGTTTCCAAATTCCATTGATTTTCATCCATGTAGTTTTTTTTCTCTGCCAGTATAACTAAAGTGATACACATGTAAAGCAAGGGCAAGTGAGGTGCATACTGATTGCACACATCATTGACTGTGGGTGCCGTGTGCTCCCCCTGTGTCCAAAGTATAAATATTCCTAGTTTTACCATTTGAAGTTGATGATAATTCTATCAATAGAAAAATGATTAACTCATCATGAACTATTGGCCCGTATTAAATGTACTGAATCTTATTCATGGGGTCATAGTTAGTGAACAAGCCTGATTTCAATCTTGCGGCTCGCTGAGATGAAGGAGGGCCACTAATGCGGCCCACTCACTAGCCTAGGTTGCCCATCAATGTCTTAAACACTGAGCAGACAAAGATGGCAATACCCAGTGCTGGTACAGCATTCCTGCAGAATCTCTCGGTGGTGGCACTTTCGGAGCTGAATGCATTGTTTTGCACAAAGATGCTGGTGAAGTTTTTCTGAGAAGTGCTTTCAGTTCGCCAAGGTCAAAAGTACCAGGAACCCGCAAGTTATATTGAGAATTACAAGATATTACAAATCTTCCCCAAGTTGGCCCATTTATAGTATCAATAACATGGTACCAAAGCATGTTTACTACTGGATGATGTATCAGCTTGAAGAGTAGCAAGTTCCCAAAGATGCCTTCTCCTCAAAGAGCTGTTCCATCATCACCGATTGCCTCCTGGAAGCCTTTACCAACTGCATATGCTGTATATTGATAAAGTTTGACCTTCCCTAATTGGATTAATAGATAATAAATATAAGCGGCGAGAGAGCAACGCAGCACATTGTAAGTAATTTGAAATTCGTTACTACATCACTCAAATAAGTAACAAGAATGACTGGTGAGGGATGCTTATATGTAACAGTAAGAGAATTACTGTAATGGGGTGGGAGTGGCAGTGAGGGGAGTCATACTTCAGCCAATGCTAATTTTTGATCCCAAAAGATACATTTCCTCTTTTCTGCAAGGTGCTTTCCTTCACATGAAGTAGAGTAATTTCTGAATTCTGTATTTTTACTGTTTTTGTTGCTTCGTGCCAAGCAGTAATCAATTATCCGTATGGCTCCATCACAGAGTAAAGCTTACTTCATCCCAACTCAACAATCCGGCTTCAGTTCCAAGTTCAAAACAAACATTCTGTACTGCTTCATGTGTGAACATTGTCCCTTCCCACATTGATTGGCTCTGCAGCTTTTAACCAAGATCAGCAGTTTAGTAAGCAATTCTGGCAAAACATGCTAATCTGAATTGTTGGTTCCGTTCCCACTGGGAACCGGGTTGAAATATGCAAATATTTCTTTACCATTCAAGGCCTCATTTAGAACAAGCAGTGAGAAGCGGTTTTCACCCCATCACTCAGGGTTTCACAGGACGTCAGGTACCAGAGATGGAAAGACAGTGTTTCGATCCTCTGCATCCAACAAAAAGTGAACAAAATAATTTCCAAAACACAATTCACACACTGTGTCGCGCAGCCTTTTACTATGACTCGCTGTCACTCAAGGAATAAAAAAAAGGGGGTTTCCACAAACCACCTAACCAACAGCAAAATCACTGCAACTATGCAAAACAAAAGTGCAGATAAATTGAATGGTTTTGACAATTGTTCAATAAATATTATGAAAAAGTGAATGTCAGAAATGCTCAATAGGTCAATCAGCATGAGCAGTGAAGAGAGTCTGGCAATTATACCCCAGAACTCATTAGATCCTTATCAATTAATAGTCTGTTGTATGAGTGTTCGTCCATGCTAAGGATGATTCAATAAACTGGAAGCATTTAAAAGTGAGCCAGAATGAATTAATCAGGATTGCAGGATATTCTTCCATACGATACATAACTCAAATTCTAAATAGAAGGCACAATCACCATTATCGTCTGTATATAGAGAATAAACTAAACTAATCACAACAATTGCTCAATACAAATTTGCACAAATTGAATTGACAAAAGCGAATGATGCATTTTGTTCAAAATCAAAATTAATGCTTCGTTTTTGGGAATGGTTTTTTGAATTTTGAGCAGACTGAATGACAGAGATTCCATTGCCCCTTCATCACTACCAAAGGAGTTTAAATTCAACACAGAAAATGATGGAAATCCCAGCTCTGATGGTTAAAAGGATTGTACTCAAGAGAAGATTGGGCAACTGTTTAGTTCCTAGAGATCATGAGGGTAGAATTGAACTTGGATGGGAGCATATTACAGGCAGTAGTGGATCAACCATCCATTCTCTATCATATGCAAGCTTTGTTTCATGGAATCATTACAGCACAGGAGGCTATTGGGCCCATCATGTCCATGTCAGCTCTCTGCAAAAGCTAGTCCCATTGCCGTATCCTTGCTCCATAGCCCTGCAAATGTTTCCCCTCAGGTGCTTACCCAATTCCTCTTTGAAAGCCTCGGCTGAATCTGTTGCCACCATAATCGCAGAAGATGCATTCCAGCTCCCAACCATTTGCATTTAAAAAATCTCAGGTTGACTTCTTTTATCAATCACCTTCTATGAATTGGAACATTTTCTCTCTATCAACTCTGTCTGGACCCTTTAAGATTGTGTACACTTCCACCAAATCCAACCTACGTAACTTTTTAAAAAACATTTATTGCTTCATGGGATGTGGTCGTCACTGGCATGGCCAGCATTTGATGCCCATCCCTAATTGCCCTTGAATTGAGCGGCTTGCTAGACCATTTCAAGGGCAATTAGGAGCCAACCACATTGCTGTGGGCCTGGAGTCACATGTAGGCCAGACCAGGTAAGGAAGGGACACATATTGCCTTCTCTAAAAGGACATTAGTGAACCAGATGGGTTCTTACAACAATTCATGATAGCTTCATCACCGAGATGAGCTTTCAATTACTGGTTTGATTAACTGAATGTAAATTGCACCAGCTGCCAAGGTGGAATTTGAACCTGTGATCCCCAGAGCATTAAATGTGGGCCTCTGGATGACGAATCTGGTGATATTACCGCTAAGCCACTATAAGGGAGATTGAAATTCCTCACCCCGGAACAATTCTTGGAAATCCTTTCGGCGCCTTCTCTAAAGCCTTCACATTCTTCCTAAATGTGGTGTCCAGAATTGAGCACTAAGGAGCTTCAGTAGAAAATATGCTGGGATGTATAATGGCTGGCCGATACACCACCATCCTTTGCACCTTCACCAAACTTGAATTTTACCGCCAATGTGCTGGCAGCCTCACTCAGAGGTAACCTCTGCGTCTGGTGGGGAAAGGAGGATCGGTGCAGCAAGGAGTGCGGTTATAAAGATGGGTAACATTGCTGACATGAAGGCAAAGTAAGTTTACTTTGCAACACTGACCTCAGTGCGTTTGATGATGGCACCGGAAGCCAAAAGGCCTAAACTTGTCAGGTACAGAAATTTACCTAGACAGGATTGGGAAGTGAGTGATCGTCCTCATACTTAAAGCATGAGATTTAGTAATTACACTCAATACATATGAGGATCCTAATAGACAGCTGTGCACAAAATAATTTGGGACCAGAAAGCTGTATCAGAGACTGTCAGCTGAAAATACCAAGTGTAACAAAAAGCAGCAGGCACAAGGGAACTTCATTCCATCTCATGCATTCAACATTATACCTTCAGATACTTTGCAGATAGTTGATTCCATTGTTACAAAGCCATGCTTTATATCAAAAACAACTTTTCTGTATTTACTGGGTTGAAAATCACTGATTGAGTTTTAAAAGACAGAAACAATATTCCAGTGACTAGACACAGCAGTTCCTAAGATGGCTGAACATCTGCATCACTGTACCACTTTATAAACACCAAAGCCATTAAAATGGAGTCAACCCGTCTGCAGAAACCCATCAAAGAGGAATGCGAATGAGCCACATTGCCGGACTCATTTGCAGAACATGCAGATAGCACCTAAGTGGGTGCAAGTCATTAGATCGCCACTTCAGACAGAGGACTCTGGCTGAGAAAGGAATTCTTCCAGCCATAATCTAATCAAGTAGAAATTATGTGCTGAGAATCTACTAGCCATTACCATCTTTCAGTAACTGGGTAGTTGGTGAGAGGAGATCATGTGATAAGCCAGCTAACCAGAACAGAAACAAAGAGCCAAAGAGCAGGTCCCCGAGTTGACACTTTCTTCCCGTCCTTCTCTCTCCACCCTATTTGCAAGTTTAAGACAAGTCTGTTGATTACCTACAGCAGGTGGATGGTGTGAGATTTACAAATTTAACCCAACAAATGTCAACTCCATAAGAGCTGATAAATCCTCCATCACTACATCTTGATGCTTGATCCAGTGAAAGCTTTGAGCTCAGCCAAAACCCATTCAGGTCATCAATCAACCAGACCCGCATACCTTTAACTTTTGCTGGACTCTAGAGAAAGTCTGCTGAATCAAAGAAGAAAATTACAGTACAGGAACAGGCCCTTCAGCCCTCCAACCCTTCCGGGGACCATATCCCTCTATTCCCATCCTATTCATGTATTTGTCAGGACACCCCTTAAAAGTCACCATCATATCTGCTTCCACAATCTGCCCTGAATCCATCCTTTCCACTTTGTAACTTATCGGTGGGTGTGTGAACTTTGAGTATATGTGTGTGGGGAAGTCGGAGTGTGTTTATTATTTTTATTTAGACTGGGTTTAAGTACAAGAAATACGATCCTCTTTTCTTTTTAAAAGCTCAAAGAAAGCTGCATGTGTGTCTTTACAGTAAGCGAACATTAGCAGTTAAACGCTCACTGAATTGGCAAACACATCCTTTTAAAAATCCATCACAGTCAAATGACAAGAGGAAAAAGAGGGGAGCCATCGTCCTCACCTGATCGTAACACTATGGTTTGTATCTAGGTGCAAGTAGCTGCAATATCAGCAAACTGTCCAGTTTACTGACAACTCCAAACATTTCTAAAAAAGTGTAACCAAGGGATAAACACAAAATAATCTCATTCCACCTCATTCTTTGCACATTTTAATCCAAATACACGGAGAGAGATGTATTCTAGTAAAGGGGGTGGGGGTGGTCCAGTTAGCTCAGTTGGCTAGCTGGTGAGCATGTGGTTCAAAATAATGCCAACAGCGTGGGCTTGACTTCCATTCCAGCGGAGGTAGACTTGGCACCTGCTCCCTCGCCCTGCCCCTGAGAGCGGGAAACAATGGCAAACCACCACTGACAAAAATTGCCAAGAAAACAGTTTAGGATGAAGCATCAGCAAACAATGAGCCAAGAATCTGTCTTTGGGCAGAGCACATATAACAGGACATTCTCGTATCTCATGTGCCATACGCTCTGCTTGATGATAGATTTCTTCACTTAAGTATGTATAACAATGAACCTGTTTCTAGATTGAAACACAATCTTTGGTTCTGTCTCTATAAAAACACACGGCTGCATAAATGCTGGTGATAATTTCTGCTCAGAAAGTAAGCATTCAACTCCCGAAGACCATTTAAGAACAGTCACATCCTCACAGAAATGAAACACAGGTTTGCAAATCAAAATTACTTAGTAAATATTCATCTGACTTTCCCCATCCTAATGCCAAAAACTTTAATGTAAAGCAATTCCAGTACTTGGACTGGGGTCCAAGCAAAAGATAGAAGATTTAGATTAAATAGGTTGGGTATGAATTTGTGACCATAAAGAAAATAAACAAATCCAAGGTTAACATTACTGGTTAAACAACAGACATCTTTCATCCATTTCCATTGATGCTCTCCAATGGAATTTTCCCATTCGAGGCAAGTGATAGAGCTTCAACAGCTGCCTTTGGGCTCCTTAACAAATGATTAATAGCATCAGACAGTGAACATACAGGATAGCTGCAATACTACACCACAACACGGCAGAAATTATGTCCTGGCAACAAATTAATCTTTTGTTCTTACTACTAGAAGCTTTAAGGGTGAAGTCTAAATGAATTCTGGTTAGTGCAGTCCACCACTCAACCAAATGGGAAGAGATGACAAATTTGCTTTCCAGTCATCAAGATGACCTGCTCACATGGAACTGCCATGAAGTGACAAGCATTCAGCTTCAAACCAAACTGGGGACCAATTTTTCTTCACCTAGTACAGGGCTATCATTATTTAAGTTATCATGGAATCAGCCATGTCTCAGTCGGTAGTATTCTCGCTCATGAGAGAACAGATTATGGATTCAAGTTCTATACCAGGACTTCAGCACAAAAATTTAGGCTGACGTTTCATTGCCTTACTAAAAGAGTGCTGCACTGTTGGAGGTGCTTTCTTTCAGATGAGATGTTTAATAGAGGCATGTCTGCACACACAGGTGCACATAAAAGAAATATGGCACTATTTGGAAGAGAGCAAGAGAGTTATTGCTGGTGCCCTAGCCAATATATATCCCTCAACCAAAGTCACTAAAAGAAACAAATTATCTGGTCATTAGCACGTTTCTCTTTGAGACCTTACCGTGTTGCAAATTAGCGACCAGATTTCCTACATTACAATAGTGAAAACGCTTCAAAAATCCCACATTGGGTGTAAAGTGCTTTGGGACACCCAAGATCCCTAAATGCAAATCTGCCTGAGATTAAGGTCAGTGGTTTACTGAGCAACAGCTTTGGAGATTTGGCCAACCTTTGAGGCATCTCAAAGCACTGGAGAAGTACCAGATATGGTGCCTTCATAAGATCCTCCAAATCCAGTGGAAAGAAAGGCAGTACAACAACAGCACTCTATCCCTAGACAATGTGTTTCACCTTGAGGCACTAATCACTCAAAACCAGCTCCACTCTGCAGGACAGATCGTTCTTGTGTTTAACACCAGACTCCCAAAACAACTGCTCTACTCTGAATTCAGTTGTGGCAGGAGACTCCCAGGACAATGGGAACACTTTAGGGATGTCCTCAAAGCATACCTGAAGAAATCAAACATCCCTGCAAATCCACAGCATGGTGGCACAGTGGTTAGCACTGCTGCCTCACAGCACCAGGGACTCGGTTTCAATTCGTGGCTTGGGTCACTGTCTATGCGGAGTCTGCATGTTCGCCCCGTGTCTGCATGGGTCTGGGTGCTCCAGTTTCTTCCCACAGTCTGAAAGACTTGATGGTTAGGTGCATTGGCCGTGCTAAATTTTCCCTCAGTGTACCCGAACAAGCGTTGGAGTGTGGCGACGAGGGGATCTGCACAGTAACTTTATTGCAGTGTTAATGTAAGACTACTTGTGACACCAATAAATAAACATAAACTTAAACAAACATCCCTGCAGATCCATGGGAGTCCTGGGCTCGCGAACAAAGTGAAGAAGGTTCGTTCAAGGCGGCACCAAATACATTCAAGGGGAAGACACTGAGGCAAAATCAAGTGCATAAATCTCCCAACAACTCGTATACCTGTTCCACCAAACATCACCTGCCAGCATGTGGTAAAGTCTGAAGATCGCACATTAGACATAACTGCCAGCTCAGAACCCATTGAACCAAAGTGGAAGCAAGTCATTATCGACCCAAGAAACTGTCTAAGAAAAAGGAGATCTTTCTCCATTTTACATTTAATCCTGTATATGGTCGGAAATGAAAGGAAAGGCACATGCGCTTCTCCTCTAAAAGTCAGAGCGAAGCAACTACTTAACTATTTTGTCTTCCTCAACAAAATCTAAGCAACATGTTTACTTTGAATATCTGGGTAATCCTGTTTGTCAAACATTATTTAACTGTTGAGATGGAATCCATGTATTCGAAGTATAATCTTCCACAAAGGGTGGATTCCAACACTCTGCATCCCAACAAGACTTTGAGTGGAAAAGGTAAAATAACTTTTGTTGACAAATCTCAAATTTGCAGTACAGCCTGGCACAAGAGATAGAAATAACCTCTTCCTGCCTGAGACTGTAAAACCGAGATGGCTTTCCAAACTCTCAATTTGCTGGAATTTATTTATTGAAAGGTAATCATCCATTTCATCTAATAATGTTGATACATTCATATGTGCCATGTGGCATTTGTTCATGGTAACATGTCTTGCTTACAACCAATTCGCTATATGTGTGACTGTTGAAATGACCATTTAAAAGGTGTTAACTGCCTCTTTTGCAATCTCAACATCTTGACATAACAAATAATGCCTCAGGAACCACTGCACAAGATTTACTTGCAGCAGCCTCAATAATAACATCAGAAACAGGAGGAGTAGACTATCAGGTCACCGAGTCTGCTCTGCCGTTCAAAACAAACATGGCTGATTTTCCACTTCAAGTACACTTCCCTACTAACTCCCCTTATCCTTCAATGCCTTCTAAATATCTGTCTATTTTGGCCTTAAACATCTTCAATGATAAGAGCATCCACCCCTGGAGTAGGAAATTCCAAAGATTCATAACCCATTGAGTCAAGAAATTTTTCCTCATCTCTGTTCGAAATGAACAGTCCCTTACCTGGAGACAGTGTTCTAGATTCCCCTGCCAGGGAAAACAATCCCTGTCAAGCCCATTCAGTATTTATATACTTCAATTAGATAATTTCTCCTCTCATTCTTCTAAACGCCAGAGTGCAGACCCAATTTACTCCGTCTCTCATCATAGGACAACCTTGTCATCTCAGGGATCAATCTAGTAAATTTTTGCTGTCCTGCCTCCAATGCAAGTACATCATTCCTTAAACATGGAGAGCAAAGTTGCACATTGTAAAGTGTGTTGCAAATGGAATCACCAACATAAATATTGGCATCAGCTTCAGGATGCAATATTATCTGAATTCTGCACAAAGAAAAATGTTAAATCTCTAAGATCTTGAAGTGATCCTGTGGTAGCCACTTACTTGGAGCTAAAGAATGATCAGTCGAACCTGCTCCAACTTCAGTTTTTTTTTCAACATAAAATTACCACAAATTCCCTCGGCTAAAAACACAAACTCCCTTGGCTAAAACAGTCAAGATAAGGGAGGACAAAGGCATTACAAGGCTCAGTGAGCTAGTTGGCTGGACAGGTGGCTTGTGATGCAGAGCGATGCCAACGATGGTTCAACTCCTGTACTGTACTGGCTGAGGTTATTCATGAAGAACTATCTTCTCAAACTTGCTTCTCGCCTGAGGTGTGGTGATCCTCAGGTTAAATCACCTACAGTCAGCTCTCCCCCTCAAAGGGGTGTATTTTGAAAACACAGGGCCATTGAAACCAACCTGAAGTCAAATGACTGTTGTTAAGTTGTCTTACTCATCTGCACGTAACATCAAATATGGTATTACAATCAGAAAAAGGGGAAGAGTAACTATCTTACAAACTCATAGGTTGGCTACTGGTTCTGATTTAGAATGCTGTGTTCACGCTTGTTATATATTTAAAAGGATTGCAGGTTGCTTTAAGAGTTGCTCACATGATTTTATGATGTCATTAGGATGTTTGCAGAAGCTGCTGTTTTACTTTCAGTTTTGTATTTTGTGCAGAGCAGAGAACAGCTCTTCAATAAAATCTGTTGTGTTAGTTTGAATCTGTGTGTGTAAACCACGTCTTTTCTTTTTTCTGTTAAAACCCACAGCTCCTAACATAATTAGGAGATTACAAAGCTCCACTTCTGAGATCGAACATAAACTAGCTTGATGTGCTAATTCAATGCAGAAGACCTGCAGCACTGTCAGAGGTACTGCCTTCGCAGATAGGCTAATCCATGGTATAATCTGCTTCATTTTATGGATCCCCTAGACCCATTCAACATCTTAGTCAGCATTTCTCCCTCCAAATTGGACCAACAAGTCATTCATCTCATATCGGTTCATGGGTCCTTACTGCACATAAACGTGCTGCTTACATTAATTTTATCTGAAGTGATTCAAAACGTTTCTGAGAGAGACAGGTGTAACATGCCATAAGGGGGGCATGTAGGTCAACTTGTTTCCAACAAGATTAAGGACAACAAAACCAAATTTTAGAATGTTAAACCTAACATCTATCACTACCTTTTATCAACATGCTCTTTAACAGAATAATATTACTGCATAAAACAAGTCAACCTTAAAAAAATGGATGCTTCCTGAATCTGGAGAACTGGCTCAGAGCATGGAAGAGGCTGCCTCAAACAGTCCAACGTTGATGGAAAAAGTTCACAATCCTGTTTTTAAATAGGCTGCATGACTACACACAGGGTACAATACTACTAGGAATTACTTCTTTATTAAAAAGAATGCCATTTTTTAATCTATGCTGCTTGGCGGAAATTAAATGGCTCTTTATCCACTGAAAATTATTTAGGGTAATTGCCATTAAGGGACAAATACTAATCTGATACGAATATAAATGTTATCTGCTACAGAAAGGAAGAAAAGCAGTTGCCAAAATTTGTTTGAACTCTTTCAAAAAGTGAGAGAAATTTGGGTTGTTGGGTTTTATAAACCAAGATGCAATTTCAAACCTTGTTTGCTCAGGATCCCATCTCAAATTACTAATCTCTTTCAATCTTTCAGTATTCTTACCCTGAAAATTTTTTTCCCTCCACAACACAAAGTTCCAGTGTACTAATTTTGTACTCCGTGGGGCGGCACGGTAGCACAGTGGTTAGCACTGCTGCTTCACAGCTCCAGGGTCCCGAGTTCGATTCCCGGCTTGGGTCACTGTCTGTGTGGAGTTTGCACATTCTCCTCGTGTTTGCGTGGGTTTCCTCCGGGTGCTCCGGTTTCCTCCCACAGTCCAAAGATGTGCGGGTTAGGTTGATTGGCCAGGTTAAAATTACCCCTGAGATGCATAGGTTAGAGGGATTAGCAGGTAAATATGTGGGGGTAGGGCCTGGGTGGGATTGTGGTCGGTGCAGACTCGATGGGCCGAATGGCCTCCTTCTGCACTGTAGGGTTTCTATGATTTCTATGATTTCTTAATACCTGCAGTGACAAAGATATTTCCCTACCCGGAATAAGACAGAAAGTAGCTGGGAGAGAGGAAAATGCAGCAGATACCCTCAAAATTAGGAACATCCAGGCACACCATACCCTTTAGCCAATCATTCTTATTAAATAAACCTTGTGCAATAAATTATTTTAGCCCCAAGCAAGTGTGATGCCCTCTTTGCGCCATTAGTGCCTTAAAACATGTTTCCACTGAAAAAGATACTGGTGAATCTGACACACTTAACTAAAAAGCCAGTTACCCAAGTACTGCTGGTTTTCTGGGAGGAAAATATAAATCCCCAAGCTGCCTTTCTGCTGTAGCTCTTTGCCTCAAAGTATTTATGGAAAGGTCCAAGGCAGGCACTTCAATAAAAGGAAGCAACAGAACAAACTTCCCAACAACACTCAACAAGAGCTGCATCCATTCTCACTTTCTTTTACAATCACTGCACAGAATTTATAATTACCAGTTCTTTGCTTCTATTGTAAGTGTAATAGACTAAAGAGCTATCACAGCCACATTTATTTTAAAAGCACCAGCCCTGGAGTGTCTACTAGAGGGCCAAATGATTAACACAAACGCTTTGTCAGAATGAAGATGTAACAAGCACCGCCCAGCCAAAGGATGAATTGAATCAGTGGGTTATCTTTCAGATTAACCAGGGCATTTAGTAAGGAAAATTTCATGAAAGTGTAATTCTTAGCTTTCATGAATCCACGCAGCAGGCAGCCTGCCAACTGTCAAGCTGGTGAAATGTTCCTGCTTCAGAAAACATCCCCTATTCATTTCTTAGTTTAGATAAGCTAATGCCTCTCCTGCACAAGCTTATTTGCAATGCATCCTCCCTTTTGCCAGCAGAATAAGGCATCGCTTATACATCAATTTTAACATTTTTCCAAACAGCACCAAATATACTTTGAATGGAAGTAAAACATTTTTTGCAAACGCGATCCTGCATTTAACGCGAGAGTCATCATTCAAGATTTCTTAAGCAACGAAAATGATAGTTCAGTTGAATTCACTTAAGGTATCAAAAAAGTCACAAGGATTGGTTTTGACCAATGATCAATCCACAAAGTGCTGTTCTACAGTTCTTTACATATACTTACACTATAGTATCTTTTGATATGTCGCCGGATGTCCAAAGTTAGCTTGTTACGCATCTGTACTTCATACTGAATGGGTAATGCATCACAATCAATATTACTGCAGTGAAGCAAACTGGGTTGGATCTGCTGCCCCTGATACAAAATGGAAGAGAGACACGTGTGAGATATATAATTATGATTCATAGCGTTTCAGTGATGGGAGAGAACTTGATTCCTAAAAACAGTCACGAATCAGTAAATGAGACTTCTTCTGTACTCAAATTGATCTTTTTTCATGCGCTACACTTGAAGGTGTAAGGGATCCTACAGTGATGCACTCCTTTGAACAGTCAGCCCATCTGCAAGTTCTCAACGTCCACGCAATTAACTCCCTATCTTGTTTACAGCTGTAATGAAGCAAAAGTCAAGGATGTTGCTCAGTACTGTTGCTCTGTGCCAGGCCCTACTCCTTACTTTCCTTAAGTAACCGGATTGTTTTGACTGAAAAAATCCAAAACATCTGCTGCTCCGCTAGATCAACTTAAAATAATTACTTTTAATTTAGATAAGGAGTTCTTTGCTTTCAGATCCAAAGTCTACAAAGACGCCCAATCTCATAATTTACTGCGTGTTTAAAACCCTGGAAAATAAAGGATGATTACATATTTTTCTATGATTTTAGGTTTAGATCCAAGGTCACAAAAAATATCTGGCACCAACGTTTGATAGGAACGCATCCTCTTGCGATTGATGACAGAGGAGGACAACATTCTAGAGAATGTCAAGAGCAGTTTTTTTTTCTTAAAAACAGGGATGGGTCAGCGGGAGCAAAGGAAAATGAAGACTCCACATTAAAATGCACCAAACTTTACCTTCTTTTTAAAAAAAACAAAGAAATCTTGCTTCCCCAGAAATGGTGCTTCTCGGGATCTCAACTTGCCTGTCATAATTTTCTCGGCAAAAACACTAAACATTCCCCACTAAATGAGAACTGCTCATATGTCTGTGGTGTGTGAACAGCACCATATCTATAGAATCCTACAGTGCAGGAGGAGGCCATTTGGCCCATTGAGTCTGCACCAACCACAATCCCACCCAGGGCCTATCCCCACAACCCCATGCATTTACCCTAGCTAGTCCCCCTGACATTAAGGGGCAATTTAGCTTGGCTAATCC
The DNA here is from genome assembly GCF_964213995.1 of Mustelus asterias. NCBI lineage: Eukaryota > Metazoa > Chordata > Chondrichthyes > Carcharhiniformes > Triakidae > Mustelus > Mustelus asterias. The sequence goes on from NC_135817.1 coordinate 38,160,737, forward strand.
ATCTAACCCGCACACCTTTGGACTGTGGGAGGAAACCGGAGCACCCGGAGGAAAGCCACGCAGACTTGGGGAGAATGTGCAAACTCCACACAGACAGTGACCCAAGCCGGGAATCAAACCCGGGTCCCTGGCGTTGTGAGGCAGCAGTGCTAAACACTGTGCCACCGTGCCACCCATATTTAGTTAAAGAACTAAACCCAGAGGAATGATTAGATTGTATCTTCCTCACTCACTGTTTCCAGCTACAGACAAGGAAAAGCAAGACGCTGGTATACAGTAATATTCAGCTACCAAGCATCAATACAAAAACTCTTGCCCCTTTTACATTATTTTTGGCAATCCAAAAATTTTCCATGCTTGTAACTCTAATCTGTGAATGTAAATTTCAGAAGACGTTTGGAATGTAAAATTTATATGCCAGACAGAATGATATTCCAATGCAGTTGGAAACATATAGCTCCAGCACAATTCACAAGCCTAGAGTCCTGAATGCGGCTGTCCTGAAATGGAAGGGTGCCCTAATGACTTGTTTTATTGCTTTTTTCCCCCGTTTGGCAGGTGGAAAGGAATGATTATTTTTCTGAACAGTTTTTATAAATTTGCCTTTTGCTTCTATTTTTCCTCATTGGATAGCAACCTGTGTATATTGCACAGGAACTGGTAACTCATTGGGCTGCCACATGCAAACATCGGGGGGGGGAATTCTCCTCTCTCGCCCACCATGGAAATCGTACTAGGCTGGAGTGGGGTGGGGGGTTGGTGTAACCACGCAAAGGTCCATTGACCTCGGTCGGGATTCTCCGGTTTTGGGGCGAGCACAGCCGGAGAATCCCACACATGAACTTTCACCAGAAGAGACTGCTGAAGTTTGCTTCGAAGGGGAAAATAGTTACTCCCAGGAGGAGTGTTAACAATGGCAGTGCTCATTGCTGCCGTGTCAAAGCATTCCAGAATGTGGAATTTGTCCTTTTCCACAGAGGAATATTTGAGAAAAGTCTGAAGCATCAATCATTTGTCACTTCTTGATATCAATGTGGATTCAATTTTCACCTTGCCCGCATTCCTCAGCAGAAGAACCTGGATTGATTTTCATATTCTTACTTAACAGCATTCAGACCACCTCTCTAACACTGGCCTGCCTTGAATTGGCAGATTCAGTATAGACTGTGGCTAAAACCCAGGACCTTCTTGAAACTACATGCGTCTGCTACTTTGCCTATCAAACCAATGCCTTACAAAAGGACAAAGAACAGCTTTTCACTACATATACTTTTGTACTTACACTTCCATCAAATACATTATCATAAATGTTTTCTGTTCCACATTTTGGACACACGAACTTGAACCTTTCTGCATCACGGTATTTTTCTTCATCGGTAAGCTGTGTTGGGCCACCCAACAGAGCTTCATTTTCTTCATCTTTAACATATTGGTGATGAACTCGAAACTGGGATGGATCCAGGCCTTTATGGAAGGAATGGAAGGAGATAAAACAAATCAGAAATCAAATGCATCTAGTTCATTAATCTTCCCACACTTGTGACGAGCTCACCTAGGTGCAGTAATAAAGAATTAACAGGACAAGGCACAGAGTTTTGATCAGATAAGGTGACCTTTGAGAACACGGTGAAGAATAGATAGGCTCATTTTATTTATTCTAACCACAATTACACGTACCCCGTTTGAACATGGCGCCATGGACCACAATTCACACTTCTGATTCAGAGTGTGCACTGTAACTGAAGCCTAAAAATACGCAAGTAATTCCAAAAGGGGATTGACAAGGTGGATGTTTCCCCTTATTGGACATTCTAGAACGAGAAGCCATAGTTTTAGGCTCAGGGATGGAAGATTTAAAAGAGAAATAAGGAAGAATTACTTCACTCAAAGGGTTGTGAATTTGGGGAGTTCTCCAACAGAGTGCAGTGGACACCAGAACACTAAACTAATTTAAGGACATAGATAGGTTTGTAATTAGTAGAGGGATGAAGGATTATGGCAAGTGGGCAGGAAGGTGGAGATGAGGCTGAGAGGAGGCCAGCCAGGATTGTAATGAATGGCAGAGCAGGGCTGAATTGCCTACTCATGCTCCTAGTTCTTGTGTTAATTTGACATATCAGTGTTGTGGTGTTGGATGTGACAACTCTGATGGAGTCATTTGAAGAGGAGCACAAAGTTATTCCTGTGGCCTGACCACCTTTCAGGAATTCCATCCATAGAACAGATAAACTGGCTCACATCAAAGTCCTGGATTTCCCAAACAGCAGTAACTGCACAATGTCATTGAAATCAAGTGCACTGCAATGCTCGAGAGACATGATGTAAGGTGTTGTATATTCATTGTTTTTTCTTCTACCTTGCACTTTCACAACCTCAGAATGCTCCAAAGTGTTTCAAAGCCAATGAAGTACTTATTGAACTGGAGCACCGTAGGGGAAATATGGCAGTTTTCAAACAGCAAGATCCCACAAGAAGCAGAGATAATGACCAGACATCCTACTTGTATCTGGCCTTTCCATTCAGCAGGACAAGTAGTGCTACTAAAATCAAAGCTGACATCACTTAACACTTTACTTCTCTTAAAGAATCATGATTGGCATCTCAAATAAATAAGCCTGGAAAAAAAAGCTCCATTCTATAAAACCCTGCTGGATGCAGACCGTTGGATGTGTGTTGTTTGACTATATTCTCTACCCAAAAAACTGGACACTAATTATACCTCAATGCTCATTCCTCCCCTTTCCATGTACTCTTGTGATAAATTATTGTACAACACGGGGCCTTGGACTCAGGAAAATAACATGCCCATGACAGATGGTTTAAAAATATACATACAGTGCATGGCCAAAGATATAAATACACTCCTTTTCATTCTTTTTTCCCATGGTAGACATCTGTAAATATACAATGTACCCAACAAAAACAAGGCCCAGATCTTCCGGTTGGCATTGATGCTGAGTGCACTGAAGGTGCCCATGAAGATTGTTGGGGTGTGACCCTTTCATGATTTTTCAGCTGCATCTTCTGATGCTGGTTGAAGGATTAAAGGCCGGTGCAGACATACCTGGAGAAAGCCACTGAGAGCAAGAGGAGATGAGACGAAAGGAAAGACACATTCCCTTTTCATGACAGCAGCAGCGAGATTTAGCTGAGTTTTTAAAGATCCGAGTAAGTGAGTGAATTAATGAATGGGCGATTTAGGCAGGTAGGTGGATGGATGGTTGAGGTGAGTCGATGGATAGTCCAGTCGGCTCAGTGGGGGATTAGTCAGGTTTGGTAACGAGTGAAGCGGGTGAGATGGGTGGTCAAGTGTCTGGTCGTGTGGAGGGGTGGGGTAGTATAGTCAGTGTTTCATATTGTGTTTGGGGTTTGTTTCTTTAGGGTTTGACTATTTCCCCAAGAAAAGCTACGCAAGACTGTAGCTCACAAAAACTATGATTTATTTACAGCTTGATGCGCACCTCCTATTACTTGGTCACATGACATTGCAACATAATAAGCTCAAGCTTCTATTCCAAGGATATCAAGGTAGCTTCAGCTTTCTGCTGATAATTTTCCTGGACCAACTTAAGAATCATAGAATCCCTACAGTGCAGAAGGAGGCCATTCGGCCCATCGAGTCTGCACCGACCACAATCCCACCCAGGCCCGACCCCCACATATTTTACCCGCTAATCCCTCTAACCTACGCATCTCAGGACTCTAAGGGGCAATTTTTAACCTGGCCAATCAACCTAACCCGCACATCTTTGGACTGTGGGAGGAAACCGGAGCACCCGGAGGAAACCCACGCAGACACGAGGAGAATGTGCAAACTCCACACAGACAGTGACCCGAGCCGGGAATCGAACCGGGGACCCTGGAGCTGTGAAGCAGCAGTGCTAACCACTGTGCTACCGTGCTACCGATCTTGGTTGTGAAGCTCTTTCTATTTTTATATGTCTTCTTCTATTGGCCTTGTATCCATATTCTGTCCCTGGTCTGTAGCAGTTTAAGTCCTGTGCTCTGTGCCTGAAATTGAAGTTATGAGCCTGTTTGCATGTCTGCTGCTCTTTATCTTCATCTGAAATTAACATCAAGCTGTAGTTTCCACTGAAGAGCTAGAAGTTCTTCGTCATCTTCTCATTAACAAGTCTGATGGTGAAAAGCCATTTTGTAGCAGTGATGTTTTGTAACTAAGAAGGGCCATGCCACCATCCTCATTCTTTTTCATCAATTCTTTTGAATTTTCAAATTCCCCTTTTAGCTTCTAAACGTGCCTGAGAATATCTAGGTGAGCTAGTAACACTCAAATTCCTTCACAAAGTTCTGAAATAATTTGTTAGCGAACGGTGGACCATTGACTGACACTACAATGGCCAGGCATGACCACATGGCATGAAGATTCTCTTCAGGGAATGAATGACTGCCTTCATCGTGATGCTGTGCAATCTATTCACTTCAATCTATTTGGAACAATAATCAATGACGACAATAAATACTTCAATTCTGTTTCCAGGACACGCCCATGGTCTTGTTGGAAAAGTGGACAGTGACAATGGGTCAATCGGCTGTTGGCTATTCACACAAAGCAATTCAAAATTAATTCTTCTATAGAATGATTAATGCTTGGTCACCAAACTGCTGGGCTCTTGCTTAACCTTTTGCCATCCCCAAATGACACTGATGATTTGTTTTTTGAGAATCTCAAGTTGAAGTGTTTTAGGGATGACTGGTCAACAATTAAAAACTAAGAAAGCATCAATGATTATGAGAGGCTTTCAATGTTCAAAGCACTGGTGTAGCATGAGGCTGTTCGGAGTGTAATCTGGACATCTTTTCTGGCAGTATTCCATTAGTTGGATACATTTGTCATCCTACCGTTGTGCTCGTCTAATCTCCTGAAATCTCTTTTCAGTATCTGGTAAGTGTTCGTTAATTAGAAACATAGAGAGAAAAAAATAAGAGCAGGAGGGGGCCATTCGGCTCCTCGATGCTGCTCCACCATTCATTACAATCATGCCTGATCATCCAATTCAATAACCTGATCCCGCCTGCCCCCCCTCCCAATAACCTTTGACCCGTTTTGCTCCATGTGTTACGTCTAACTGCTTCTTGCAAACATACAATGTTTTGGTCTCAACTACTTTGTGGTAGCGAATTCCACAGGCTGAGCACTCTCTGGGTGAAAACATTTCTCCTCTTCTGTCCCAAAAGGTCTACCCTATATCCTTATGTAAGGGACTGAGGAAAATTTGTGGGGAAGACATTTACCAGTGTTCTTTGTCCCTTGTGGGTTTCAGTGTCCTGTTTGCCGGGCGGGTGCTGTGAACAGGATGCTGTTGGTTGAGTGATGTGGGCTGGGCCTATGGGATTGCTCTGGGGGCGGGAGGAAAAAAAGGCGCCAGGAAGTGAAGCAGCTGCAGAGCTGAAGAGGGAGTGTGCAGAGAGAGAGCTTTTCCCAGGCAGTGAGAATTCGGTTTGGAGTGAGAGGCAGCCAGGCGTTCCCCTGCCTGTTCTTCTCATTACTGCCGAGGAGGACAGCCTTCAGCGCACTCGACCTACGTTGCTGCACGGATAGCTCGCGGCACCTCTGCCTCCTGCAGCATCATCTTCCACACGTGTCTCTCTTCTGGACTTTGTGTGTGTGTCGTGAGTAACTGGTGGGGACTATACAATCCAACTGGAACAGTATCTACAAATGTTTTACTGAGGATGAGTTTCCCCATGTGTGCACCAACGGATGGGCCCCAACGGTTATAGATCAGAGCTCACTGTTTTATGTCTGTTAATTATATTTGTTATTAAATTTATTTTTGATATTCCGATTACAGTACTGACATTTATGGGTAAACAGGGAATTAGCCAAATCAACATCAACCGCTAGGAATTCGGGATCCTGTTGATTGAATATTTAAATAGTAGCCCCATATGGTGGTCAGCAGGGGGTTACACTTAGAGTGTGATTCTGGACACCCCACCATTGGGAACATCTTTCTTGCATCTACTCTGTCTAGACCTGTTCGAATTTTATAGGTTTCTATGAGATCTCCCTTCATTCTTCTGAACTCCAACGACTACAATCCTAACCAACTCAAACTCTCCTTCCTCAGATAAGGCAACCAAACTTTTTTGATTTGATTTGATTTGACTTATTATTGTCACATGTATTAACATACAGTGAAAAGTATTGTTTCTTGCATGCTATACAGACAAAACATACCGTTCATAGAGAAGGAAACGAGACAGTGCAGAATGTAGTGTTACAGTCATAGCTAGGGTGTAGAGAAATATCAACTTAATGCAAGGTAAGTCCATCCAAAAGTCTGACTGCGGCAGGGAAGAAGCTGTTCTTGAGTCTGCACACAATATTCAAGGTGTGACCTCACCAAGGCTCTGTACAACTGCATCAAGTCATCCCTGCTTCTGTACTCGAATCCTCTCGCTATGAAGGCTAACATACCATTTGCCTTTTTTACTACCTGCTGCACCTGCATGCTTACCTTCAGTGAATTAGTGAAGAATATGCTTCCATTTCCTCAATGAAATTCAAATCTTCCATGTTGGTTCCTTCCACTGGTACTCTTGATATTGCATTTGCTGTTGTCTGGTACTTACCTTGGATATACTCAGTTACTGAATCATACCTCATTGGCCTAAGTCTGAAACGTTAAATTCCAGGTGCCAGCTTTGCAATTTCCTTTAGGTTAAGAGTTACCAAAGGCTTGTAGTCAGTTTCAATTTTAAACCACATTTCCATCATGTAATCAGAGAACTTCATGCATACTCATGCTTCTGCTAGTACTTCTTTCTCAATTGTAGCACACCTTTTCTTAGTGTCTGTGAGTGGTCTTGAGGCATAATAAACTGGTTTTCTTTCACCATCTTTTTGAGCTTGGAACAAAAATGCACCTGGACCTGTAAGCCCATGAACCTGTGAGGACTTTGGTCAACAGTTCTGGATTGTCGTGAGTTTGAATTTCAGGAGAAGTTAGAAAATTTTTAATCTTGTCAAAAGTATTTTGATGGTCCACATTTCAACACCTGGTCTCAGCGGCTCACTGATTTCTGCAAATTTGGTAAAATTTGCCTACTTGGTTGACCATCCCAAAGGAATCTTGGCAGCTCTGTGACGTTCTTGAGCTGTGGGAACTCAATTATCACCTTAGCTTTCTGCGGGTCAAATGTTCACATTGAGCCCGAGGAATTTAACCACTGGCTTTGCAAATTCACATTTCTTGCTCAATGTTAAACCTGTTTCCTGGAGAGCTGAGAGATCTGCTCTCACTCCATTGACATTTGCTTCCCTCGAGGAACTGTCCAAGATTATATCGTCCATATGGCATATTACTCCTGCCATGCTTTCTGGGATCCTGAGACACTGTTCTCTGGAATATTTCTGGAGCAGGCACAATTCCAAAAGATAATCTATTAAAGCAAAAATGTCCAAATGGCATGTTAAAAGTGATCAGTCTAGATCCTTAATCCAAAGGTAGACACCAAATCAGCTGCTTGCATCTAATTTGGGGAATAGGGTACTTTTTAAGACTTTCATCCACTGATGGAAGAACAGAAAAATGTTCATTCTCCGTACAGATTCCACAGAAAATGCTGGAAAATCTCAGCAGATCTGACAGCATCTGTGGAGAGAGAATAGAGCCAACGTTTCGAGTGTGGATGACTTTTCGTCAGCTCTGCATTAAGCATTGATAAGGGACAGAGCGAGTGAGATGAAGAGTAAAGTTTCCTATCCTCAGAATGGCACTCTGTTGCAGAAGTGTTAACATTTCGGTTTTATATGCAGACATCCCTGAAGTCCAACTGAGATTTGCAATTTAGTGAGCATTATTTGGTTTGTGCTGTGGAGCTATGGTTAGTTTCAGATTGTCCAAAAATCAATTCACATAGAAATCCTCCAGCAAACAAAGACATTCACCTGATTACAGATCAAAGGTAAAACAGTATTATGCTATCTGTGCTGAATTACTCAATTCCCAGTTATAAAAAAAGATTTTAAATTGTGATAGATAGTAATGAAGGTATTATTTGCTCTTTTAAAAATAGCTCCAGTACTTTGATCTGAACAATTAAAAATTTAAAAAAAAAACAAGTCACAAAAATAAAAACTGTCTCCATTCAGCAACAAAGTGACTCAACACTACTTCTGCTTCTCCCTTCAAATGTGTTCAAGTCCACCACAGCAAAATGCAAATTACAGGCTTGGCAAAGAACACTAACGAATATACAACCCATTGCATTTGCCTTGACCATAACCAGTTGCTTTATAGCTCACAATTCAATGATACCACATCAACACACAAGTCAAGCTCAGGACAGTATTTGGAAAACAAATCATTCTACAGGAGGTGACTTATTTGCAGTACAGAATCTAGAAACTTTTTTGAACAACTGAGGGACATAAAGGCCATGCGCCTCGTCGTCAAACACCCAATAATTTCAAGGCCGCCTCAATTATTAGTGTAAGGGAGTCAAGTGGACCTAATACAATTGTTCTCGATTTAATTAAAATCCTGTGATTTATTCAAAGTATGCATTTTGAATATACATTTTCCCTTTCCACCTTTGCTGCAATCTGCAGTGACCTGCAATGATGAATTGCCCCAACAGCAACACAAATAGTTTCCTTCCCCCAAGTGTTTCGCTTATGTGTATAATGCATTCAAGTGTAAAATTACTATCTAGAAAATTACACATTATGTAGGATTCCTTTACACTGGAGAAGTAATTTCATCACAACTGCACTGAGACTATTACAATAGGTCTTACTTTCAACTTAGCTGGACTGCTGGGGCCAAGGCAAAAAGATGTTGACTTCAGATGCTGCCACCTAGAGACAAGTATTAAACTGAAAGCCGAAACATTAATTGCACAGCAATGGGGAAAACAAATTAAATGCACAGAATTACTTTCAAAATGAAAATCTTTTCTTCATAACAGATTTAAAAAATGATGAATGCTTTTTTAAAAATCTGTTAATTTGTGAAGTGAATCAATCTGTTCAACTCTGCTATCAACTTCTTGAATCCAGGCAAGATTAATTTAAACTGTCTCTTGTGTCTCGCTATAAAGATTTTCTCACTTTGTACTACAGCTGCAGCATACATCCTTCAAGATATGTTCTACTTGAGCATTGGAAAACTAAGATGATGTACACAAAAGCGCACTCAAAAATATTGTTCACTGGTCTGAGGGCAAAGAGGTGAAGGCAGAAGAGGACTGAAATTTCATTTTCTTTTGAAGACACTATTGCTCGGGGTCAAAAGCAGACAACTGTTACTGTTTTCAGCTGATGTTGTCAGTCACACCTACAGGTAGGCCGCAGTCTGCTCGGGACCAGACCAGATAACAGCCAAAGTGCCAGATCTGCTGAGTTTTTCTGGCATTTTTTGTTTTTAAATCGCCAATACGACACAGCGCGTCAGTTTTAAAGCAGCTATAAAACAAAATGCACGCAGCCCAAATCCAAGAAGTGCTTGTTGCAAAAACAAATCTATCCAGAAATTGAACTTGTGGAAGTAAGTGCCTCAGCAGCTGAAACATGCTGTAAATATACAGCAAGATATTTGGCTACAAATTGGAGTTGGTTCCAATTAAGAGGATTCAGGCAAACTGGACTAAATGTTGGATGCTTTTTTATTAGAAGGTGGGACGGGGAAGTAGGTTCCAAACCAATTCCTGCTACCCACAACATTCTGCAAATCACATAGATGACTGTACAATAAATTTAGGATAATGAGGTCCAATTTATTAATCCTTTGTATGGATATCATTCAACAACTATATGGAATTTTATGACTGATGTCCGCTGTTGGCTAAAACTCCCTCAGCAAAGATACCAGAACCAACAATATGTACTTCTTTGCAAAATGGACACATGGAAGAGAGAAATCCAATTTGGGGAATTCAGGTGAGTACCATGAGCAAATTTCATTGTCATATTTAGGATATGTAGGTTTCTCAACTTAATTGTCACCTGCAGCTCAACTACTGTCTAATAAATCCATCCGAAGCCCCAGCCTACTTTTCCCAATGTGCCCAGTCTGATTTCTGGGGTGTTAATCAGGCAATGGGGGCAGGGACTGGTTATTCTGGAGAGACTGCACTGCCATCTGCACCATGACACTACAATCCATGTTGCAAGCTCACTGGTTGGTAGGAAAGGAAATCTAATGGCCCCAATGTAATCACAAAAAACTTGGCTGTGACAATTTTCCAACCCCACCCAAAACAGAGAGACAGGTCTCCATTCTGCCACTCCCGATCTCTAGGGTAGCAGCATGAGCATCGCTTAGGGCCTCAGTCACACAGGCCATTGCTGCTGGTATCGCTGGAGTTGCCACACATTCCACAGTTACTGATGAACAATTCTTCAACGTGCTGCACATGATGCTAGTGGAATCCTTCCAATCAAACCAGCACATAGTCAGATATTGCTCCCAGTATCTTCACCTGGGTTCAATGCACCATCGGCGTTGTTCTTTTAAATGGAGGGCCTGCGAGAGGAAATCCTGTTCCCTTCATGGCAGTTACAACAGGCCTGTAATCCTGCCCTGGGCTCTCAGCCCATCAGCAGTGTTAAAAGCAAGCTCCATGCTGGTCACTGACTAATTATTCTAAATACTGGATCTACAATGGCGTTGCTCACTGGAAGTCAGAGAGCAAAGGTGCATTTACCTTTCTGCATAGTTTGCGTGTTGATGTTTATCTCCCTCTCTCATCTGTTTGCCCTGCTTCTGTATTGTGTTATTTTGGTCCTTCATTGCGCCCGTGTCACATCTGGGTTCTGTTTATTTTTGTTTCCCTTGTGGTTGTGAGGTGGTGCAGGGAATGGAGATGCTATGGGGGGTATGCACCACATTTCAGGTGGAACTGGAAAGCAGCAGGAAGAGGATAGCACTGACAGCACCGCACGAGACATTAAATAAAGCTGCATATTCAGGTTGTGTACTTTGCGGCCTCAATGACACCTCTTGTCAGCTTCCTTCCTTGTTGCCCTTGTCGTTGTTCCCTACTACTATTACATATCAGTTTGTAATGTTGTGCCGTGTGCTGGTAATATGACATTCTGCCCTCTTACCCTCCAAACACGAGCAATAGTGTACTGGTCCAAGCGTACAAAACAGGAAGAAACAGTGATAAACAGGGAATGCATGTTGAGGCATATTGGCTAAGAGGTTCCATTTGGATGCAAACTGCTCAAAATTCAGCTAATTTTCAGAAGTTTTCACTGTCTGATTCCACTCAAGTCTTTTGCATAACTCTTCTGTGAGCCAGCACAGACAGTGTTTTAGAACTTCTAAACTGCATTAAAATGCATTCTTTGTTATATATGAGTGGTGCAGTTTTATTCGTATCACTGAAAATCGGTATCTCACAAAAAATTTCATAATCAGTCTCCAGTCCTTCATCAATCATTAACTTAATTTTAGATAACTAAAAATGACAGAAAATTATACAAAACTATTTACTGGTTATATCACAGCAGACGCCATCTCCCTGGCCCTACACTCAACCCTGGAACACCGAGATAACAAAGACACCTAGGTCAGACTCCTATTCATTGACTACAGCTCAGCTCTTAACACCGTTATTCCGACAAGACTTATCTCGAAACTTCGTGGCCTGGGGCTCGGCTCCTCCCTCTGCAACCAGATCCTAGACTTCCTAACCCACAGTCAGTATAATAGGCAACAACATCTCCTCCACAATCATCCTCAACACCGATGCTCCACAAGGCTGTGTCTCAGCCCCCTCCTTATACACTTCTGATTGTGTGGCCAAATTCCCCTCCAACTCGATTTTCAAGTTTGCTGATGACACCACCATTGTGGGTCGGATCTCAAACAATGATGAGATACATTACAGGAAAGAGATAGAGAATCTGGTGAACTGGTGTGATGGTAATAATCTCTCCCTAATGTCAACAAAACGAAGGAGATAGTCATCGACTTCAGGAAGTGCAGTGGAAGGCATGCCCCTGCTTACGTCAACAGGGACTAAGTAGAAATGGTCAAGAGCTTCAAGTTTTTAGGTGTCCAGATCACCAACAACCTGTCCTGGCCCCTCCATGTGGACAATGTAGTTAAGAAAGCCCACCAATGCCTCTACTTTCTCAGAGACTAAGGAAATTTGGCATGTCCACTATGGCTCTCACCAACTTCTACAGATGCACCATACAAAGTGTTCTTTCCGGTTGTATCACAGCTTGGTATGGCTCCTGCTCTGCCCAAGACCGCAATAACTACAAAGGGTCGTGAACAAAGCCCAGTCCATAACTCAAACCAGCCTCCCATCCATTGACATTGTCTACACTTCCCACTGCCTCAGAAAAACGACCAGCATAATCAAGGACCCCACACACCCCGGACATTCTCTCTTCCACCTTCTTCCTTTCGGGAAAAAGATACTAAAGTCAACTTCTTTCCTGCTGCCATCAGACCTTTGAATGGACCTATCCCGCATTAAGTTGATCTTTCTCTACACCCTAGCTATGACTGAAACACTACATTCTGCACTCCTTTCCTTCTCTATGAACGCTATGTTTTGTCTATATAGCACGCAAGGAACAATACTTTTCAATGTATACTAATACATGTGACAATAATAAATCAAACCAAATCAGTATTCAGTAGTTTGTTTCTTAGTAATTGTCTTTTAGAAATGCAAGCTTTTTTAAAAAAGGTACTTATTAGGGTTCTTATGCCCAAAGACTGCATCTCAATTTTAACATCCATCATGATGATCCTTAAATGGATGCAATTAACAGAAACTCGCCAGGGTGAATGACTTGATGTGGTGGTGTGACCCGTGTTGTGGACAGACTTGGTTTCCAGAGCCAATGTTTTTCAAACGAACACAAAAAAAAAATCACAAAAACTCGAGTTAATTTGTGCTCAAAATTTCTCAATCTTTTGAGTTGGTTTTGAAAGAACCAATGTAACCTTGCAGAAACTCCAGGGCAATATATTCTACTGAGGGTTAACCAGGGCATATACAATATGGAGAAGGGAGGTGGGCAAGCGGGAAATATGCCGGCATTTCTTTTTTGCAATACATATTTAAAAATACACGGTAGAAATGATTATATGATGATTCAATTTCAAGATATAGCTTCACTGTTCATTTGAATAAGTCAAATAGTGTAATCACAAACATGCATGTGTGTTTATTATTGTCCACATAACTCACTAACCTTGCGATGGACCAGTTTTGTACAAAATACTCATACAAGGTGCAATTTTCATTATCCATTCTCCCAATTGGAAACCGAATTTGCCAGAAGCACACACTAGGAATTCAGTTGTGTCCTATCAATAATTTTCTATTTGTGTGAATGACCAAAAGGTCATTAGCAATGTGTGCCTTCACTTCTGATTGGTGCACCTATCTGGCAAAGCCCCTTATCTGGAGCAGTGGCAAATAAATTATCCCCCAAGTGCTAACATCATCAGAATTGATGCAACAAAGGGAATTGTCATGAGAAACTCTGGATAGTTAAATGCTACCATCGAACTTCAGCAGCACTGACCCAGAGTTCCTAATGAAATAAAAATGCTATAAAGAATGGCTTTCAAGCAAACTTGGTCCAATAACAATTCGAATGCCTAATGGCTGTCATTTACTCTGGGTTTTGGGTTGTCGGCCTAATGCCATTTCTTTGAACCGCAATACATGGAGCACGGTCAGCGTAGTAACAATGTGTTACGGTGCTTTGGTTATCAGACACAATGCGATGTCGAGCTGCACAGGGAGATATCAGGACAGGTGTTAAAAAGCACGGCTAAATGGGTACATTATGAATCAACTTAAAGGAGACAAATGCAGCAGAGATTTAGGGAGAAAACGCCAATGCGTAGGGTCTTCACAACCGAAGGTTTGGCTAGGAGTGAGTGAGCACATCAGGGATGTGCTAGTCCTAGAATTGAAGGGTGGGTCAGGAGTGTGAGGCCATGGGGGGATTTGAACACAGGGTGAGAATTTTAAAATGGAGGCACTGCTGGACCAGATGCCAGTTAGGTAGGCTGATACATGGGTGATTGGTGAAGAGGGCATGATGCAAGTTAGGATATGGGCAGCAGAGCTTTTGGAGTGGGGAAAAGGCGGGAGGACGTCCAGGAGAACACTGGGATAGTCGAGTCTGGAACCAACAAACGCAGGAATATGAATTTCAGGAGCAGATGACTGGAACCAGGGGCGGCGACAATCCATCGTGCAAGTTACTGTCTTTATTTTTTTAATAGATAATTTTAAAACTTTATTTCTTTCCCTTGTTGGTCATGTTCCTTTAATTCACAAAACCTGACCTCAACACAAAGCCCCAAAATGCTTGCAGCCAGTCCCCACAACACCAGGAGTGGAGAGAGAATGGGGATGTGTCACTAATCTCACTGTGGATTGACCACATCCATGTTTCAAGATGGTGTCAGAGCGAGGCAACTCTTTGCAAGTTATGAACGGTATGATTTGTACGGCTAGCACGCAAATACTTGTCACTGTATCTCGGTACATGTGACAATAATAAATCAAATCAAACCAAATATTATAAAAGTGGAAGCAGGCAATTTTTACGATGGAGAGGATACGTGAGCAGAAGTTCAGCTCGGGGTTAAATAGGAACACCGATGCTATGAACAGCCTAATTCAGGTTCAGACAGTTGCTATGGAGGGTGAGGAAATCAGTGGTTAGGGAACAAAACTTCCAATCTCAGCAGACTGAGAGCAATCTAAACGTGAGACGCTAAATTCATAAACATCAAGTTCCGAATAAAGAGACCCATCATTCTGTCAGACCACAAGAAATTTAGCTTGGAATTGTATTTTGGAAGTTTGAGCAAGAATGTGGTAAAATTTTATCTAGGTTAGTTTGTGCCAGGTCACACTTGATTTATTCTGCTTTTAGACTCTACAGCTGACCTGGAATACTTTCAATGGGCCTTGAAATTCTTCAATGCACACAAGTTTGTTCTTTCCCTCAAGTATTTGGACATGAAACATCCTCTTTAGAAGATAACACTATCAAAGGACAGATTTGTACTTCACTCACATATGCAGGCTTCACGTTTTAAATCATTTTTACTTCAAGGGGGCAGAACATCAAATCAATGACTAAACACGGACTATCAGATCACTTGGAAAAATCTCCTTTACAGTTTCTGACTAACAACAAAACGTTTGGGGGTAGATTACTCCAAGAAACTGCAAGATTCCCCCCCCCCCGCCTCCTCCTCCCCCCACAGCTAACTGCTGCATCAATTTGTACTGAATGGGAGCAGTATCACTGAAAAGGAGGAATAAAACTGCAAAAGAGATAACTGGAAATGAGCACCGTTCAATTTACAGATTAAACCATCTCAAAAAAATTAGCTAACTGCAACAATTCATTCAGATTGCTGCTGTGCCCAAACTCTCCATCAGCAGAAGATGAGGAGCTGTTTTCAAGCCAAGCACCAACTGCCACAGATCATGGAATCCATAGAATCCTACAGTGCAGAAGGAGGCCATTCAGTCCATCAAGTTTGCACCGACCACAATCTCACCCAGGCCCTATCCCCATAACACCATGCATTTATTGTAGTCAGTGCCCCTGACACTAATAGGCAATTTGGCATGGTCAATCCACCTAACCCGCACATCTTTGGACTGTGGGAGGAAACCGGAGCCCGGAGGAAACTCATGCAGAGACAGGGAAAATGTGCAAACTCCACACAGACAGTGACCCAAGCCGGGAACCGAATCCAGGTCCCTGGCAGCAACGCTAACCACTGTGCAATTGTGCCGCCCACCATGGATATGGGTTGCAGGTTTGATCCCATCCCTTCAGTTGCCATTTGACTTCCAGCAACATCACAGCTGAGATGTGATCCTGCTGTTCCCCCAAAATTTACAAACAAAAATACAAACATAGCAGTTAGTGAGTAATCCTATGAACGAACCCTGATGGATTTCACACTTCCCTCTCCAGCCACAGGACACAAAGACTAATTGTCACATCACTAACCCGGTCCCCCTGCTCAAATCAGCGTGTGTGGCAAAGCTGGGGCTTTTACTGGTCTGAGTAGCTTCAGGCTATGCATTTACCATCAGGCTTTTCCCCCCACTTTGGATCAATTCTCCTTCTGCCCGGAATGGCAGAGACCTTTGGATTCCTAAAGGCTGCTGATTACAGACTGGCACTCAAGTGGCCATTTGTAATAAATCAAAGCAGGTGGCATGCTTCAAGAGGCACAACAGTTATACCTGATGCCATCTTTAGCCAAGATCAAACTCAATTCTAGCAGATCTGGATAGCAATGAATAATGGAAACTCTAGCCATTTGTCCCTCCCCTCACCCAGTGAGGGTGAAGATGACTGTACTACTTTTAACAATGCCTTGGCTGACATTAGCTACTTCACCAGAAACTAGAATACAACCATAAAACTTCAGAGCACAGGGCAGAAGCCATACTGTCCATCATACCTGTGCTGACTCTTTGAAAGAGCAGTCCATTCCTGTATTCTTTCCCTACATCCCTGTAGATTTTCATGTCTACATCCAATTCCCTTTTGAAAATTACAATTGAATCTGCTTTGATCATCCTTTCAGGCAATGCATTCCAGATCACAACAACTGGTGGTCTAAACCAGTCTTGCTGCATCTTGATTCTGGTTCTTTTGCTAATTGTATTAAATCACTCAATTTTTTTGCTTGGCTCTGCTACTCAATGTATTAACTAGCTGAACCATCCGGACATTCTTCCTACAGGGAAATAAAGTATAGGCTGAATTAAATCAAAACCAATCAACTTACAAGTTATTAAAATAGTCAAGGTAAGATGTGGCACCTTACCATTGAAAAACAACACCATTGGCTTATCATTTCCTTACCCAACAAGGTAGCAATCAATGCAGAGTCTATCCCATCAATGGGTTCGCAGATTCGAGCCACTACAGGATGCACTTGCTGGGAGAGGTAGTACTGTGTGTCAATTGTCAAGGTCTCCTGTTTTTGCAGCTGCTCTGGTGCATAGGCTCGCTGGCTGGCACTCAGGTTCGAACCGTCCTACAGAAACACAAGGTTTTATCTTTGCCCTGAAACGTCAACTTACTAATATTATTAGTCTAAGGGACGGGAGGTTAATTAAAGCCTGGGAAGTCTAAGAGGATATATTCATAAATATATAATGAGGCGTCCTTTTGTTAAAAGTCTCAACTTATGCTAAAACATCAGGGCTCAAAGTCTTCAAACATGCCTTTTGTAAAGAAAAGTTGCTTTGTGTAATCCTATTATTCGGAAAAGAAGCAAGGATACACACTAATTTGCACTTTAAGGTTCACTTTGTTTTCACATGATATGCAGTTGTGTGGATATCTCCAACTTGTCCTTCTCTTGCAATCTAAGAATGTCCTACATTCATACCACTTGACTGACTGAATTTAGCAAATTAATTAGCTTTATCAGCATTTTTAAGGTCAAATATTAAATAATTATTTGATGTACTGCAGTATAGACCAATGCTTTTTGGACTCTGCCTCAGCTTCAGGGGAACAATGTAGGAATTTTCTCATGTATAAATCCTCCAAAATCCATCCACTAGGAAAGGGAGATATATTTAGCCAGAGACCAGTTGTCAACATTGGAACTTCAGCCCCTGATCAAATCTTCAGGGCTCAAACTGTGAGTAAATTGGCAGTTGGCAGCCTGTCCATCCTGACAAGGGTTATGTGTCATCTTTTTCCACCAGTTCTTACTTGACAAATGATGTAGGAGATTGTGTCCCCAGCTTTCATTTTCCGCCCTCCTTGTGAATTTATCCACATGGCAACATGGACATGAGGCAAGCTTTTTTTATCTGGGTAATCTTGGGGATCCTTGGTCAAAGCCTACGACAAAACAAAACACAAGCAAAATTCATGACTTTAAGTTTATTCTATTAATAAGGTTAAAAAAAAATGCAACCACAGGAACCAAATTACAACTTTCAAACTCACCAGCTATACTTCAGTTACCAATACTCTCATCTGACCTTCTATTATCAGTTTATATTAGTTTGTCACTTCCTGCTTAGAACAATACATACTCGAGCAACGTTGAGTTAGACTGACAGCTCTACAATACTGAATCATGGAAGCAGAGTTCTCCACATTCAGGTTAATATTCAATTTTGTCACTGGAATTCAAACCCGAAATAAAATAAAGTTAGCCAACAGCTGACAGGAACAATCTATTCTATTTCTATGTTAACAAGCACATTTGGAAAAATGCCCACTATCGGCTGTTTGGGAACTTTTTAAAAAATGAGCTTCACACCCTGTAGCTTTAATGCAATTGATGGGAAGCAAAATGAGAGCCTCAAGATTTTTTTAAAAATCAACAAGCCTCATTTTCCAGAGTTTGTTTTTTGGCCGTGACTTATACAGCATCAAGGCAAACCATTCCCACCGACAGCCAGAGATTGGAGCAAAAAAAAGCTCGTCTTCCCACCACTTCGATGTTGGAATGCCCCAGGGATCTATCCCCATGGACCCATTCTCTTCATTATCCCAATACTGCTGTTTCAGGGACTCCTGTACTCTCTCTCATACCCCTTCCACTGCTTGTATTCAAATCTTTAAATCCTTATCTCTGGTCCTACCACATACCATCCACCCTATCCAAACTCTCTGCTACATTGATCCTGGTCTTGTTCATTCCCCCATTCCTTCACCACACTGATGGCTGTGCCTTTAGCTATCCAGGCCGTTACATTCTATACAAGTGCAATGTTGGATGCCACTTCCTACATACGAATTAAATTGTAATGTACTTACTGCCGAGTTACTTTTTCTAAACATGGAAACTGAAAGTCAAAAGGATGCTGAGAATTAATATTGATGGGGTCAGTGGAAGGGTGAAAACAAAAAAATCCTCGTGTGTTGAAAAAGGACCAACTTACAACTATCGGTGGAAATGCTCATTACAAACTCACTTTTCATTTTTACATCTACAAAATTAAAAATTACCTGCGTGATATATCCAGAATGCCTAAGTATACAAGTGCTAATTTTAATATATCTTTCTTCCAATGCCTGTACTTGTCTGTTGCTTTTTTTTAAAAGTTTGGGCTGTATCACATGCTACTGAAGGTCCCTGAAGAGCAACATCTGTGTGAAGTCACTGTCAGTAAGCTGTAAAACACTAGCTTCAGGAGATTTTATACCAAAATCACAGCTGAAGCTATTTTATTAAAAACAAGCTGTATTTAACCTCCCTGCAGACACTATACAAGTGTTGCCATCTCCCGATGAACTCTCCCCATCAGCTCAATAACTTAAACCACAGCCTGTTAATCACAGATTGCTACTGCAAACCTGTGCATCTGCAGACTTACACCAAAATAAAGGTTAAAAGTGCTTTACTGGTTTAACCAAACTGCAAATTTGTTTCCATCAGACATTTGGAGCTACAATCACAGCTACATGCTGGCCTGGGAATACAAAAGTTTATTAAAACACACAAGAAAATTGAAAATATACAGGAAGTGAATTGACCATGTTCTTCCTATTTGCACTACAATTTTACTGCCTCATTTCTTTTTCTCTAAAACGGCAATAGGTTTTCACTGAATTGCATTTATCTTGGATTTCCCTCTTGATGAAGCAATCTACTGGCATGAGAATCACTTCTAACTTTCCCCACAAAGGATTACATCTCAATAAAAAAACCAACTGCAGCTTGTCAGCAAAACAAATGTTGAAGTTTTGTCATTTGTTTTTGCTCAGGGATGTGGGAAGGTCCTATTGATGAGCTGTATAAAAATGCAACCGATTTACTGTATGATTAGTCTGTAAGTTAAGAGCATGGAGCAGAGTATTGGTATGCTCAAACAGCTGCGACTCCCGTCAATCACACCAACTCATTGTGTCCCTCTTAGAAAAGTTAATAAGCCTCGTTCTTGCTAAAGCACTTCAGTGTGCTTTGCATTTCTTGCAGTATGATTGGAACAACCACTTTGTCAATAACTGAAATTCCTGCTGAAATTTGGACAGCGCAGTGAAAAAGAAGTCGCAAGTTTCAGTTCACATTTATGCTGAAGAAATTTTTTTTTATTCCAAGACTACATTTTACAGAAAAATAGGCATTTATTCCCTGCTCGTGTGGTTAGGATTCAAACTTTACGATTATACCAATGGGATTTTACTTCAAACACTTTGTAATTTTTACACAAATGCATATTTTATGTCTGAAAACGGGTTTACAGTGGTTGCCTGGATTCTGAAAAATTAAACATTCCACTGTCTGTCTTTTTTTTTAAAAATCATCTGAGGAAATTTAAAATTGAAATGGAACAATTTTTTACTAAAAATAACTGTACGCCATTATATGCAGTAAACAGGAATCCAGAGTATAAGGTCCGATACAATACCGAGACACTTGTTCCTGGGAACCTCATGAATGAATGGCAATAGTTGGAGATGGCACACTGCTCCCAACTCCAAATTAAATGGGATTTCAAAATCCCATTGTGTGCAGTGTTCAGAGTATACATCAGAATGCACACACACAATTTCACTCAGGCCCAGAGTTTGAAATGGCACTTGTCTTATAATAATTCCCCTTCATTGCAAAACAAAATGCCACTTTTAGCATTGCACACTTAATACTTCATAACGTAAAACAATTTAACATCCAGCTCCAGCACGCCTCATTCAGAGAAATTCCTTTACTAATCCTTCAAACATCAATATTATGGTTATTAGCACATGCTGCAAGCAACTAAATACCTGTCAATCACTGCGACCTCACACCCTGTCAGACAGTGGTTTTTAATCTTGTTCTTCAACGAAACTTGGTTATGTCACATTGCAGCATAGGTAGATTTTGAGTAGCACACAACGCCCCCAGGAAGGGCAAGCAGGAAGAATTACATATTACAGAAAATTAGGTGTCAAAGAAAAGATAAAGCGAAGGAAAAACTGAAGGTGGAGGAAGGATTTTGAAGTTGACTGCACATTCACATACTTCGGACAGCAAAGGGAGATTGGAGGAGAACGGTAGTTCCACAATGAGAGTTTCCCGAAGAACCACAAAATAAAGCAGTTATCAGCAGACAACTTCAAGTTCAAGAGTGTTTCCTATTGCCACACCATGCTATCGGTAAGAGTTTCCATTCTTAAATGAAAACATAGTGAACATGAAATATTGAAAGAGTAGGGACAACGTAACTTTAATTTCCATAACCGGCAAGGAAAATATGAGGTCAGCACATCCATGCAAGTACATTTCAACTTTTCTTCATCAGCAGGATGTGAACAAAAATGGACACTCCTACCTATGTTTGATGTTGTTCTTGATTTACAACAAAGTACACAGAAAATCCTTTCTCCACCCAAAGCGGGCATTCAATTACCACAGAAAACCAACAGAAACCTTGGGTCACTGTTGGATCATACTTTATACTTCTCCCTATGACTCATCATGATTGGAGGCTTGAGTACAACAGGATTGCATGACTCCTGAAGCTCATCAGAAATATTCGCTAAGTTTTGCATTCCCAGTTTCCTCACCATCAGGAACCAATTCTTACTGCAGCAGAGGTAGCAAGAGACATTTTAGTAAGGATAATAGCAACTCAAAACAGTTGCACGTAACTTGTACTATAACACCCCCAGATAAACTAGAAATTAAGCAATAATCTCACGGTCGGATTCTAACGACTCACCTATCCAGAAATATTGCATAATATTTTTACAGACCAAATTCATAAAATACAAAACCAGCCAACACACTCTACCTTGTTAATTTCAAATTGAGTCTGAGGTACGCTGCCATTCACAACATTCTGCTGGATCTCCGTTAGCTTACTTTGGATATTCTCCACTATTGTGTCCCGAGGTTGATCAGACAGAATCTGACTGATAACATAGCTACAAACAAAACAAAATCAAATGTAAGCTAAACACAGACATTTCAAATTTCAAACCATGCTTATTAAAGAGGTCGAACCTTCCAGGAAAATGCTTATTTTCTCAGTGATAATGAATAATCTTGCCACTCGACGTAACAAAAATTTGCAAAGTTTTTCCAGAGTGAATTATTTTGAACTGCTTTGGGCAGAAGGAAGAAAATTTTGCATTTATATAGCACCTTGCATGCCTTCAGGGTGTCCCAAAGTGTTGCTTCCATGAACAGCAATCTGATCATAACAAAATAATCAGAATTTGGGATGGTGATAAATGGGAGTATTGACTAGGATGTGCAGGATAACTTCCATACTCCACTGTCAGGGAATAGTTTACGTCCACCAGGGAGATTAGATAAGATGAGGCATTGAATGGCGACCCTAAGTATGAAACATTCAACAGTGTGGTATTCCCTCAGTACTCTAGTGTGACTTAAACTCAAAGTCTCCTACTCAGTGGTGAGAGTGCTACTGACTGAGATATATCTGACACTATACGTACATACATACACTTGGCATACAGAGCAAATGAATGCTCATGCACATCTGTTTTAGTTTGCTTTATACACAGATCATAGGAGGTATATTTTGAAAAAGTGCAGAAAAGAAAGTCTATTTAAATCAGTTATTTACTTTCCAATTTCCTTTGCTAGGCCACACCAATCTCGTCTAACAATATCCAATCCCTTTAGTTCCTGTTTGGTGACATAATGGCCGTCTGCAGTTGGTTCTACAACGAGGGCAGCATACTTCTTCTTCTTCAGCAGCAGTAGCGACTTAAACACACCGTCGACGTCTAGCTCTAGGAGCTTGTACTGCTTGTTAACTTCGCTTTTGACCTGCGAACACAAGAGCAGATCAGTTAAGTTTTCACATCACTTGCTTCACTAAAACGCTGAACTGGAGAATGAATACGGTTAAGGTTTAGTTATTCTCAGTGGTGATTTTCACACCAGTGAAAATATCACATCCAAGGGAACAATCACCGCCTCCAACCTACAAAAGAATGTGACAGCATTTTAATCCGAACTCAAACAAGTCTAAAAACTGTATCACACCAGGCGAGATGTGCATGCTCACTGTCACAAGCAGCTTATGATGTTTGAAGTTTAGTGCAGAATGTCAAAACACACGTAACCAGCATATTCTTTCTCTCCGAGCAAAGTGGTTCTCTAATTCACTTAAACAAATGGTTTTAACATTCCCATCAATTTAATGAGAACTAAATGAGTGTTTAATTTTATAAAAATTGCAATTTCCCCCTTTATTGCTCCAATTCTTGGTGGGATCCCATTCCAAGGGTATTAACAGCCATTTAGCACCTCACCTATTTGTCAGGTATGACCCTGAATGGGTTGCCACTGAAAGGCACCAGAGCCAGGTCAGAATCTATTCCAGCCAAATGTCTAAAAATCCAAGCGTTCTATTCACAATAATCAGGGCTACAGATCCTCCTAGCTCAGGGGCTCAAAATGTACTTCACTCCCCTAAACTTACTGTTTTGGCACAGATAGATTGTTCAGAAAGAAAAAAAACCAGGAAGGAGACCCCGAGTGCTCTTAGGCCAAGGGCCCTATTTTTTTTCCTGCTCAACTATATAATGAAGAAACGCCAGAAGCTTTTTGTTCCACATTTGGATGCCATTTAAATGTGCTTTCTGCTCATGTGTAGAGAGTCCACCTTTGCCAGGTTGCAGCATCATTATTTGCGGCTCGAGTGAATATTCAAACAGTGAGCCCCACAGGGCTGATTCAGAACTTAATCACTATTTGCAAACTTGGTTAAAAGCTGCGGATTTTCCAACTCGGTGGCTGCAGGCACCTGCTTACCAGGGCGGGTGAGATTTTCGGCTCCACAAGATGGAAAGGTGACGTGTACCTTTTAGGCAAAGCAAGTAAGTCAGGTAAATAAATCAACGAGTTATATTTATGTAACAAGTTTAACGTAACAAAATGTCCCAAGGCACTACACACTGCAGCATTATAAAATCAGAAAAATTGAAATTGCCATGATGCAAAGTTTACTCCCAGTTCCTCACTGGACCCACCTCTCAGAAGTTCCAATTAAACTGAAATGATTATGAAAACCAAAAGTGGAGTTTGAGATTTAATCTCTCAATAATTATGATCAAAATACCGTACAAACATGCATGGTTCGCAGATAGCTGGTTTTAAAGAAAAATACTGAACATTTCCAGTTTTTAAAAAAAATGTACTTCAGATTTTCCACATTCACAATTTCTCTTCACATCTTTATTAGTTGATGGACAGTGAACAATGATATTTTAATTATTCGAGCAGAACAGCATTGCTGTGGGGAAGTGAGATTAAACAGAGAAGATTGACACTTCCATTATAATCAATTGATGTCCTGACCTAGTTAGAGTGACAGTGGAGGAGTTGAAAGGAAGATTCTACCAAAGTAGAACATAGACATAAAGCAAGGAGCCAGGGCTCAGCCCACATTCCTAATCAATTAGCAAACTGCTTTGACAATAGAGCAAGAGTAGCATCTGTAGCAATGTGTCTGTGTGGAATCGGCTGAACAGTAAATTCCTCCTGGGATCCTGGGAAGAAAGGATTATGGTACCTAAAATAAACACAAGCTACCTGCCTGTACATAGAGTTTTGATAATGACTGTTACAGTTACAATTTAATCCAAGCATTAGTTCATTTAAATAAAATGAATCAGGTTGCATTTACATGCAAAATTCAATGAAACCAAAGTGAATAATTCCTAAGGTAGTCAAGTCCTCACTAAACTAAAAACAAATAAGCTACTGGTAGAACACAATACAGTAGTTTTGTTTCTGAGATTAGACACACCAAGGGCAACTAGGGATGGGCAATAAATGCTGGCCGAGCCAGCGACACCCATGTCCCACAAATGAATTTCAAAAAAACACTTGAACTCTTTGATCTGTTACGTCACCTTGTTTCCTAGTTTGAAGACCTCCTCCAGGTTTGTGCTGTTGGTATTTATCATGATGGAATCAGTGTCGCCATAAATAACTTCAAGGTTCATCTAAAGAAAAAGAAAAAGTCAACTGTAAAAACCAAGGAACTTAATTCTGCACACAGGCTAGTCAAATTTTTGGTCTTTCCGGGTACGTTATAGAGTCGTGCAAGCCACAAATTAGAGATGAAGTCAACTGTCTTTCAGATGAGATGTTAAATACAGCTCCACCTGCCAGTTCAGGTGGAATTAAAAGATCACATTGCACTCCTCAAAGAGCAAGTGAAAACTGAATTTCTCAAGCAACATCACCAAAAACAGATTAACTCAATCTTTTCATGACTGTTTGTGGAATATAGCTGTATGCAAATTAACTGCTGTGCTTTTCTACAAAACATCAATCACCACGCAGCAAAATAATTTATTAGTGGGAAATCACCTTGGGATGTCAAAAATTACAACAACTTGCATTTATACAGCATTTTTAGCCTAGTAAAACATCCCAAGGCAACTCTGAGAAGCATCACCCAGCAAAATTTGACATTGAGGCACAAAGATGATGTTACGACAAATGGCTTAGGAGGGTAGTAAAGGAGGAAAGAGGGGTAGAGAGTTGAGAAGGTTTAGGGACGGAAGCAGAAGGCACAACTACCAATGTCGGAGCATTTCAAATTAGGGATATCTAAAAGGTCAGAGCTAGATAAATGCAGATATCAGATTTCCTTCCCTAAAGGAAACAACAATCTATGATAATAAAAGCAAAATACAGCGAATGCTGAAAGACTGAAATAAAAACAGAAAACGCTGGTTAAATGCAACAGGTCTTGCAGCATCTGTGGAAAGAAACAGAGTTAATGTTTTGGACTAAAATGACCCTGTCTATGTGGAGCTTGCACGTTCTCTCTGTCTGTGTAAATTTCCTCCGGGTGCTCCGGTTTCCTCCCACAGTCCAAAGATGTGAAGGTTATGTGGATTGGCCATGCTAAATGCACGGGGTTATGTGGATTGGGGGGAGTGGTGAGTCTGAGTAAAATGCTTTTCAGAATTAGTGCAGATGCGATGGGCAGAATGGCCTCCTTCTGTACTGTAGGGATTCTATGATTCAACAGTCTACAATCTAAGACAGTTGCCATGGTTACCATTAGTGAGGCGAGCTTTATAGTACAGATTTATTAATTGAATTAAAATTGCACAGGATGCCGTGATGGAATTGCAACCTAGATCCCCAGGGCATTAGCCTGGGCATCTGACATTACCACTACACTACCGTCTTCCCATCAGCTGAGACACAGAACACTACATTTTGAATGATCTCAAATTTATGGGGATGGATAGAAAGTGGGAGGTTAGCTAGGAGTGCATTAGAATAAATTCAAAGATAGCAAAAGCTATGATGAAGGTTTCAGCAGCTGGTGGACTGAAGTAGAGGGGACATTATATTGAATGAGACATGCAACTGAATACTCAAATACAGGATAAATGTACAAGTCACAATTTTTTAGGATGTGGACATTAACCAAATGAGTCCAAAAAAATCAAACCAGGGTTTTATTGTACACTTGATAACATTCATGAATGCCAAGAGATTATCTTATCCATCTGACCGCATACAAAAATGTTCAGGTTATGTTTGGTATCCTATTGGCTGGGATCCTACACCACAGACTCCCAGTGAGTGACATAAACAGAGCAAAGTGTTGTCCACTATGAGAATATGTTGCTCCATCTCTCACAAGTCCAACCACCATCAATCCAGTCATTCCTATATGTACCAGACAGGTGATGAGCAGAACTGAGTTTTGGGCACCCCTTCTAACTCAATGCTCGCTTCCATTTCATTTCAGCCAAGTCTGTCAATTGGAGCCCTCAGTAGAATTAAATTGAGCAGCTTATCATATTGTCCATCGACATTAAGGAAATCCTGTCAGTGAAGATTTGAAGTGTGATGTTGATAGAAGGTTAATAGACGGGAATACAGAACATGAAAGGAAATGCCAAATATTGACAGGGCTGTCCCTTTATGACAATTCACATCACATACAAGTGAGTTGCAACTGCCTTTTACCCTCTTCTTAACAAGGGTCTGCACAAGAGATTTGATTCCTTCATAATTTATCAAGTTTTCATTTTGAGATGGGACAAATCCAAACATCGATTGTCCAAATCAAGCAAGTTCATCCCAGGGACCTTTTTTAGTCCAATTGCATGTTCATTTTGGCTCAAACAAAACCTTTAATAGCCTAGATACTTAGTTGTGAACTTTCTTCGTCATATCATAACACAGTTGTAATTTCCAAAGAAACAAATGTCGCAAATTTTCTCTTTCAAAGACAAGCATGCAACAAATTTGAGTCCCCAGAATATAAACATGTGCATGCACACGCACAGATCTACACAGATTATACACATATACAACAAGTTAATTTGCACACAGTTGATCTGTTTTTGGTGATGTTTCTTGCTCTTTGAAAAGTGCAATGCAATCTTTTACATCCACCCAAACTGGCAGATAGTACTGTACTTAACATCTCTTCTGAAAGACAGTTGATTTTATCCTTATTAGTGGCTTGCACGACTTTACCATGTACTCAAAAAGACACACATGCAGAGTGTATTAATGTTTATACAATGTGCATGGAATCTTTAATAAAACTAAGTCGCTTCGTATTATCATTTGTCAGAGGCCGTAACAAGCACTAAAGACATTTTAACAATTTCCATTAAATCATGTGCTACATTTTGCTTCTCCAACATGACGACATCTCAATATTACGAAACTCCCTTAAAATGGGGATTAAGTATCACATTCACCAGATGATGTAACTCAAGTGCTGCTATTAGAATGGGAGAGGCAATCTGAACAGGCTTTAATTTTTGGTTACTCAAAATAAACCAAAAATTAAAACCGTTGCAAATCTGCTGCTAATGGCATACAAAAGAAAAGTGGTAAACACAACATTAGCACAAAGCACTCAAAGGAGGCAGCTCCTGAGGGAGAAGTGCTTCTAGTTACAAGGTTCACATATGTGGGGAACAACACAATTTATCACATCCAACATATGAAAAACATTTCTTTAATTAACACAAATCACTTATTCCTGATTAAACTCTTGAATATAAATGAGTTTAGTTGCTATTAGGGAGCAGGTTCTGAAGTCGGAAGGCTCCTGTTGCCTTATTTGTGAGCACCTTTTCATACACCAACAACAGCACCTTCCAATCCCATGACCGCCACCACCTAGAAGGACCAGGGCAGCAAATACATGGGAACAACATCACCTCCAGGTTGCCCATCAAGTCTTTCATCATCCTGACTTGGAACTATAATCACCATTCATTCACTGTCGTTGGGTCAAAATCCTGGCACTCCGCTCCTAATAGCACTGTGGGTGCACCTACACCACATGGACTGCAGCGGTTCAAGGCAGCGGCTTACTACCGCCTTCTCAAAAGCAATTTTAACGAGTAGCAAATGCTGGCCTTGCCAGTGAAGCCCACATCCCATGAACAATTTTTTAAAAAATTACCTTCTGGACCATCTCCTTGGTGTGCATGAGAATCTGAAACAAAAGAATAAAATTCCATGTAATCAACTTCCAAGTATTAGCAATTCACAATGAGGTACATATTCCCCCGATATACAAACACAGTAAGATCATACTGGCAAGCACCAGGATGCACTTTGCTTTTTTAATCTGAGTGGGAAGCAACAAGTTCACATCTGATTGAACTGCATTATTGAAAGCAACATTTCTAAAAGTGAAGCCCAGTGAAATTAAAAGTACTCAATTAAATGCAAGTCCACAGCAGTAATTGCCTGCAAGGAACTGTTATTACATTTGCTAAATCATCAGCATTAGTGAATACAACAATATAACACAACATCCTTTCAGTCTGGACAGTGCAACACAGAAACAGCTCATTTCCATGCTACAGCTCTCAAATTCTCATTCTGTTTTCAACCAGATTCTGTCGCACAATTTTATACAGCAACCCATAAATAAAGTTCCATTAAAGTCAACCCTTAAAGATGTGGACCCATGACCTATGGCTCAGTAAGTATGAAGTGAAGTGACATGATACTGAGTAATGCCGATAGGAAGGGATAACTGATATTGCACCATGTAGCAATGACAACCCCAAAACTGACATCAATAGACAGACTTGGCAAGAGGAAAAAGAGGAAGAAAAGCCAGGAGTCCCCTTCCTGAACAGCAATGTGTATTACACAATTAATGGACACAAAAGACTAAAAGCACATTTGTCCTCCAAGATTTGTAATGTCTTTTTGTTTTGCTCACAAATTCTAGACCCATCCTTATCCTCTTCTACATAGTTAGATAGTAGTGTTCTGCAGGATGGAGCACGACTATTTTTTTTCATAGAATCCTTACAGTCCAGAAGGGGGCCATTGTACCCATCCAGTCTGCACTGATTCTCCAAAATAGCATTTTACCCAAGCCCATACCTCCGCCCAATCCCTGCAGCCCCATGCATTTAGCATGGCCATTCCACCATCTTTGTATCATGGGAGGAAACTGGAGCACCCGGAGGAAACACACGCAGA
Source organism: Mustelus asterias (assembly GCF_964213995.1). NCBI lineage: Eukaryota > Metazoa > Chordata > Chondrichthyes > Carcharhiniformes > Triakidae > Mustelus > Mustelus asterias. The sequence continues at coordinate 38,190,178 of NC_135817.1, forward strand.
CATGGGGAGAATGTGCCAACTCCACACAGACAGTCACCCAAGCCTGGAATCGAACCTGGGTCCCTGGCGCTGTGAGGCAGCAATGCTAGCCATTGTGTCACCGTGCTGCCCCTAAATGTCGCCCATTTTAAGAAAAACCCAAAAAAACTTCAATGTACATGGCCACGATGAGCACTGGTAATAGCAGTAAAGCTGAATATCTGCCTCTCCTTCTTGGCCACAGGAGGTGCAATATGCCCTGGGTAAGGGCAGTTTCATAGAATCTATTTCAGGATGGTGGGGCAAGGTTGGGGGAAGAAACAAGTGGCACAAGATATTGAGAAAGAAAATTTAAAAAGAGATTTTAAACAGTGAGGCTAATAACTTGATGTATTTTGTTAAAACATTAGTTAGGATTTTGCTTCAAGGCACAATGCTGCAGCATTAATGGAAATCATTTTTATCATCAGCATGCATTTTTTGATGGCTTGTTTCTCATGTAACAGGTTGAATGCAGAACGGCCTGTATGACCACATGTGTACATTAACATACATTCTTCACCCATTGAATGGCACTGATGAAGAACAGATGTAATGTAAATAGGCACAAGAAGAAGAAAAGGAATTAAGGGGAGGAATTCGATTGTTCAGGTTGACTCAATCAAACCACAAGTTGCCCTAAAAATCAAGCCATGATTTGTTGAAAACGCGTTAGTTCAGACAAGCTTCTGGTCCAAGGAATCATACTAATATCAAAAACAAAAATCTATTTCACAAGTAATCCAAGTAGAACTCTGAAACATAATTTCCCTCTTAGTTAGAAGGGAAACTCAGCCGCAGAATGAATAGGTCTTTTAAATCCTCCCCAAAGACTTGGGCATAAAGAGAAAGACCATTGACAAGTAATGTTCAGAAAATGACGGGCAATCCCATTAATATAGCACATAGTGACACAAAGTGTCAAAAGCGAACAAACAGGACAGAGGTTCTAATTTAATTCTCATTAATTGCCGAGCCCATGGTGCTTAGATTAAACAACAACACCTGCACATTTCATCGCCACCTTTCAACACCTTATGAATTTTTTAATGTTGCTATTTCACCACTCTACATGGCTTGAAAAAGCCCAAGAAAATCTTGCTAAGGGAATAGAAAAGGTCCCAGATTTGTGAAGAAACAGTGTATTTGAAACAATATTTCCCCTTTAATGTCAAACACATCAGGGAAGAGTTTAATAGGCAAATCTATGCAGCAATTCAACACTTATTACAAAATGCCAAAGTCATTTCCCTTCAGACTAATTGACTGAGATGTAAGCATTATTGGACTATAACTGCTTAAAAGCAATAATGAACTCCTCAATCCAAGTGTTGTCTGATTAGGAAAGCCATAAATCAAGAGTCTTTTCTAAATAGATAATGTGGTTCGAGTGGAACTTGGGGATTCCCAGCAATATATCTTTCAATTTCAAGTTTAAAACTGGTGCTCTATTAAACAGTATTTCGTTTGTTAGCTATGCTTTTCTTAATTTATTCTGAGCTCTGAAGAAACCTTCCATGTACATTGGGAATAATTCAACCTCTCTGGTTCAAAATTATAATGTTTAAACTGACAATATGGATAAAAGCCCAAAACCAATAAAGCAAAACATACTGTCTCGCTTGCCTTTCCCAAACCATCTGTTACTTTACATAATACACTGAACACATTCTACTGTGTAATCTGATGGTTAAGCTGCGATCTTTTGTTCATGCAATGAGAAGGCTGCACCACCTGCCATAGTGCACAGGTAAGAGAATGTACCGTTTGCATTCATCACCAAGTGACATTCCAGAAAGATGCACCTTTCATTACATTACAGAAGGGCATCAAGAACATGAGATTAAATTATTTCTTAATAAATTACAGACATACAGCAAAAACACACCACAAACATGATCCCAAGAACTCGCAGGAAAATGACAAAATACAGAAGTTGACTAATAGAGGCAGAAAACTATGTTGGAACCATTATCTTACAAAGCCAACAAAAGTTAAAGTTTATTTATTGGTCACAAGTAGGCTTGCATTAACACTGCAATGAAGTTACTGTTAAAATCTCCGAGTCGCCACACTCCGGCGCCTGTTCGGGTACAGAGGGAGAATGGCCAACCAGCACGCCTTCCGGAGTGTGGGAGGAAACCCGAGCACCTGGAGGAAACCCACGCAGACTTTGATTTGATTTATTGTCACATGTATTAACATAGTGAAAAGTATTGTTTCTTGCACGCTATACAGACAAAACAAACCAGTCATAGAGAAGGAAACGAGAGAGTGCGGAATGTAGTGTTACAGTCATAGCTCGGGTGTAGAGAAAGATCAACTTAATGCAAGGTAAGTCCATTCAAAAGACTGACAGCAGCAGGGAAGAAGCTGTTCTTGAGTCGGTTGGTACGTGACCTCAGACTTTTGCATCTTTTTCCCAAAGGAAGAAGGCGGAAGAGAGAATGTCCGGGGCACGTGAGGTCCTTAATTATGCTGGCTGCTTTGCTGAGGCAACAGGAAGTGTAGACAGAATCAATGGATGGGAGGCTGGTTTGCGTGATGGATTGGGCTACATTCACGACCTTTTGTAGTTCCTTGCGCTCTTGGACAGAGCAGGAGCCATACCAAGCTGTGATACAACCAGAAAGAATGCTTTCTATGGTGCATCTGTAAAAGTTGGTGAGAGGCATAGCTGACATGCCAAATTTCCTTAGTCTTCTAAGAAAGTAGAGGCGTTGGTGGGTTTTCTTAACTATATTGTCGGCGTGGGGGGACCAGGACAGGTTGTTGGTGATCTGGACACCTAAAAACTTGAAGCTCTCGACCCTTTCTGCTTTGCCCCCGTTGATAGAGACAGGGGCATGTTCTCCTTTACACTTCCTGAAGTCAATGACAATCTCCTTCATTTTGTTGACATTGAGGGAGAGATTATTGTTGCCGCACCAGTTCACCAGATTCTCTATTTCATTCCTGTACTCTATCTCGTCATTGTTTGAGGTCCGACCCACTACGGTCGTGTTGTCAGCAAACTTGAAGATCAAGTTGGAGGGAAATTTGGCCACACAGTCATAGGTGTATAAGGAATATAGTAGGGGGCTGAGAACACAGCCTTGTGGGGCACCGGTGTTGAGGATGATCATGGAGGAGGTGTTGTTGCCTATCCTTACTGATTGTGGTCTGTGAGTTGGGAAGTTCAGGATCCAGTCGCAGAGGGAGGCCCAGGCCGCGGAGTTTGGAGATGGGTTTTGTGGGAATAATAGTGTTGAAGGCTGAGCTGTAGTTAATAAATAGGAGTCTGACATAGGTGTCTTTGTTATCTAGGTGTTCCAGGGTTGAGTGCAGGGCCAGGGAGGTGGTGTCTGCTGTGGACCTGTTGCAGGGGTAGGCAACTGTAGTGGATCCAAGTAGTCTGGAAGGCTGGAATTGATTCATGCCATGACTAACCTTTCGAAGCACTTCATAATGATGGATGGGCGGCATGGTAGCGCAGTGGTTAGCACTGCTGCTTCACAGCTCCAGGGTCCCGGGTTCGATTCCCGGCTCGGGTCACTGTCTGTGTGGAGTTTGCACATTCTCCTCGTGTCTGCGTGGGTTTCCTCCGGGTGCTCCGGTTTCCTCCCACAGTCCAAAGATGTGCGGGTTAGGTTGATTGGCCAGGTTAAAAATTGCCCCTTAGAATCCTGAGATGCGTAGGTTAGAGGGCTTAGCGGGGTAAATATGTGGGGGTAGGGCCTGGGTGGGATTGTGGTCGGTGCAGACTCGATGGGCCGAATGGCCTCCTTCTGCACTGTAGGGTTTCTATGATTTCTTCTATGATTTCTATGATGTCAGAGCCACCGGCCAATAGTCATTAAGGCACGCTGCTTGGTTTTTCTTAGATACTGGGATGATGGTCGTCTTCTTGAAGCAGTTGGGACCTCAGATTGTTGTAAAGAGAAGTTGAAGATGTCTGTGAATACCCCCGCCAGCTGATCCGCACAGGATCTGAGTGCTCGTCCGGGTAGCCAATCCGGGCCAATCGCTTTCCGTGGTTTGACCTTCAAGAAGGCTGCTCTGACATCTGCAATGGTGACCCCCAGATACAGGTTCATCCAGGGCTGCCAAGGTGGAGGGCATGCTCTCGCTGACCTCTTGCTCAAAAAAAGGTAGAATGCATTGAGCTTATCAGAGAGGGGTGCGTTGGAGCCAGCAATTTTACATGCCTTCATCTTGTAGCCTATTATGTCTTGCATGGGAAGAACGTGCAGACTCCGCACGGTCAGTAGCCCAAGCTGGGAATCAAACCCGGGTCCCTGGCGCTGTGATCTGACGAATGTGGGATCTATAATGCAAAAGCACATGACTTTTCCCCATTTGATTGCTGTTGAATTTTTTCTCCATACGCTTTAATTTACAAGAGGGGGCAAAATTTAAATATCAGCAATTGCATCCCTTGGCAATTACATTAAGTCAATTGCATTGTTTAAAACAGGGGAAGGCCACTGGCTCAACTATAAATGGTCAATTTATTTGGTTTGATTTAATTAGTTTGCTTTACTCAAAAGCAAACAAATGGACACAGCTGGAACAGTTGGGGTGCAGGGAACAGAAGGCGGTCAATACTCCTGCTAAGCTATTCAGAGAATAAACTTGCTTAAGGTAAAATACAAGCTTCAGACTTATTCCTTCATCATATACAATTATTGGAGTTAAGAGTCAGTGTTCATATGCAGAAAGACATCCAAGCTTGGGATCTTAAGTGATGAGCACAGTCATGTCACAAAAATGCTGGACAATGATCATCTTCAACATGAGCATCTAGTCACCTCTTCATGATAATTCAGTGGCTTTTCCAAATTCTCCCAATGTCCTGGGGGTTCCCATTGACCAGAAACTCAACAGGATTAGCCACATAAATATGTCTGCTAAAGCACGTCAGAGACCTCAAATTTACCAGCAAGCGATTTACCCCCAAGCTCCCCAAAGCATCTGTTGCATCTAAAACTACACAAGCTTTCGAGGCTCTGAGCCCCTTCTTCTCCTGAAGAAGGGGCTCAGAGCCTCGAAAGCTTGTGTGGCTTTTGCTACCAAATAAACCTGTTGGACTTTAACCTGGTGTTGTTAAACTTCTTACTGTGTTTACCCCAGTCCAACGCCGGCATCTCCACATCGCATCTAAAACTATCAGTCATGAATCCATTTGCCTGATGGATGCAATTGCATCCAGTCAACAAGAAGCCACAAGATAAGCAGCACACGCATCAACTTAAATGTTCACCCTGGTACATCATGGCTGCACTCCAAGCTAGCTACAGGACTGACGACAATCCGACATGCTTCTTCTGCGGCGCCTCTCAAACCTGCTGCTTCCACCAGCTGGAAATTTGAAAGCAGCAGGTACATGGGTTCACCGTTATCACCAAGTCACAACATCATTCTGACTTCGCTATTCTTCACCTTCAGTCATGGACAGACTCCCAACAGTTCAAGGCAGCAGCTCATCACCACCTTCTCAAAAGAACTAGAGTTGGGCAATAAGTTTATTTATTAGTGTCATAAGTAGGCTTATATTAACACTGCAATGAAGTTACTGTGAAAATCCCTAGTCGCCACACTCCGGCGCCTGTTCGGGTACACTGAGGGTAAATTTAGCATGGCCAATGCACTTAACCTGTACATCTTTCGGACTGTGGGAGGAAGGAGGCAGGCCACACAGACACGGGGAGAACATGCAAACTCCACACAGACAGTTAACCGTGGTCGGAATTGTACCCAGGTCGCTGTGTCACCGTGCTGCCCAATAAATGCTGACCTTGCCAATGAGACACATACTAATAATTAATTAAAATAAAACTCCAACTGTAAGGATTCAAATGGAATTATGAAAGAGGTGGCAAGTAAAATTATTTTCAAGGCTCTTCAAGAGGAAAGGCATGGTAACGGCAGAGGATTTTATAAACAGAAGCGTAACTGAATGGAAGGGTACATGCTGCAAAGCAATAGCATAAGGAAAGGTAATTTGAGTCAGGAAAGGAGGAAGAGTTGGGTCTAAGGGGTAATGAGTTTGGTGACAATTTGGGAAAAATGTAATGACACAGGACAAGGCTTGGTGATAGAATTGAGGGGACTGTTTTAATTGTCTCAATGATGGAAAAAAAATTGACATCTCATCATTTTGTATTGGAAGCAAGATGCAGGTTAAACATAGAGAAACAGAGATTGTGAATGGAGGTTGATTTTGACAGAGGGAGGAGGATTTATCCATGAAGGAGATGCAGAATAATTCAGGATAATCAAGGCCGATTTAATACAAGTCTAATTATGTAATATACAATAGCTTCCTGACAGGGCAGCCAATACTAAAAGCTAGGCTTTTGGGGAAATTTTAGTGGGAAACCAGATATTAATTACATTTTTTTTAAAAACTGTTTAACTTAAGTGACGCCGGCACCTCCACATCATGACTACCATCGATAACTTAAGTGAGACAGTGCTCAACATAGGGCAAACATGAAATTCCCTCTCTTTCCTTCCTCACACAAGCTACACTAATAGTTCTTTCTTTCCTGGACATATAGATTTATGGTGAGGCACAGCTGTACTTGTGTCACTTGCCTCCAGGTGTCCAATGGAAGTAACAACGCTTCAGGTTTGAATGTTGGCAGACGATTTGGCTAAGACCACAGCCAAGCCAGATCTGTCCTCAACCAACTGGCTTTCTCCTCTCCAATTCAGGATGGCAAGCACCAAATGAGATTAGCTAACTGTGGGCGGCACAATGGTTAGCACTGCTGCCTCACAGCATCAGTGACCCGGGTTCAATTCCAGCCTCAGGTCACTGTCTGTGCGGAGTTTGCACATTTTCCCCATGTCTGCGTGGGTTTCCTCCGGGTGCTCCGGTTTTCTCCTACACTCCAAAGATGCGCGGGTTAGGTTGATTGTCCATGGTATTTGCTCCTTAGTGCCAGGGGCACTAGCAGGGATAAAAGGGGATTGGGCCTGGGTGGGATTGTGGCCGGTGCAGGCTCAATGGGCCAAATGGCCTCCTTCTGTCCTGTAAGGATTCTATGATTCTGTGATAACTGGATTGACCCAAGGATCAAACTTGCAACTTTGTTGGCCTCTGTCACACACTGGGCAGTATGCTCAACAAGTGGAACTCACCAAAGGAAACTCATCATGTGTGTACCTGGAAATGCTTGGCATGCTGATAGACAGACAGGGAAATCCCATCCCAGTTCAACTAAAGAAATATAATTACTTCCCATGGCATTCAACCTTAATTAAAACACATCTCTATTTACTATGCTGTTAGTTGCGCTGTTAAGCTGGTCTTAAATGGACAGCTTCCATATGGTTTGAAATAGTAACCAAAATTAAGCTCTGGCTTCTCTGCTACATTCTCAGTTCGTATTTCAGTCCCCCGAGTTGGCTTTCCCGCTGCAAGTGTTAAGTGGCAAAAAGGATAAGCACCTTTATATCCTCTCTGCCTTCTTATTTAATTGATGTGCCGGGGCAATTAACTACACGGGCACGGACGTGACTCTGTCTTTTGAATTTTTTTAAGTACAGGCTTCCCAATACAAGGACAAATGTCAGCACTAAACATAACCCAACTGTTACAGACAGCTGTGTCTGATGCAGGGGAAGCTGAACTGGGGATAAATACACGTTTAACAACACTTCTGGCCAATTTCGATAAAAACATATATTTCACGAATATTACCTGCAAAATCACAGCACATTCATTCACCCCCTACAATTTAAATTTATAAATGTTTTTAAACTTTGAAAAATATCCCAAGGCCTTTCACGCAAGGGGGAGGAGGAGAACAGATATAAAGAATAATTCCATGGAGTTGGCAAGAAGAGGAGAATGGACTCAACAGCTCAAGTTAATGTATAACTCGTCGACAGGGCTGCACTTTTATTTCTGGCTGAACAATGAGGAGCAGGACATATCCAGTGAACAAGGACACAGGGAGAATGGCGATATTCATTCAAGGTCATCTTGTCAACAGCAAGAGAAACGATTAAAGTATTTATTCTTTGTCCATCATGGTTTCTCAAACTGGGTAGGCATTTTCCAGAATTAACAAACAACACTACCAGAGTTTCATAATAGGTTAACAAGCTAGTTCGCTGTGGCTTATACCATATGAGAATAGCAGGAGCCTTTCAGCTCATTGAGCCCAATACGAACTTCGCATTCATACTGCATTGGATGCTGCGTGTAGTTTCATTCAAGGTGCTTGAAATAAGAGCACTTTTTTGGCAATACTTCATACTCTTCGCCTTCAGTTTGTAGTTCAATACTTATAAAATAGTTTCTGTTTAAACATGGCCAGAGCCAAGGGATAGTAAGCGGCCAAACAAAAGGCAAAATATTATAAATATTTTAACGTGAAATTCCTCCAGACATTTGCAGGTCACGCAAAACAGTAGGCAACAAACTTAATACAGAGCAGTTAAAAGTCAGACGACACGGCACCAAGGAATGACCTTTAACAAGAAAGATTTTAACAGGTGGCTGGTGCCTAACATAAATAATTGCATTAACCTCTAACAGTAAAAACCAAAGCAATGAATGCACCATCTTTTCATCAGCAACTGCCTAACTTAGCCTGACTGCACACCCCCTCCTGTGGGGGGCTGAAATCCTAACCCACTTCACTTCAAAAATGACAAGGTACTAATAGTCTAAGCCACACGCCGGCTATTTTAAGATGTATAACAATCCTTCCCCGGGTTCATGATTTCAAACTACCTCACACCACAAAAATTTTGTAAGCTGCACTACAAGACGTGCAAGCATTTTCAACTAATTTGGGGGCAACTCATTATTTTGCACAGCCTTGCTTCCAGGTTTCTGGTACGAATGTTTACTTTCTTCAAATTATCACCATCAGGTGTTCATGAATTGTTCAAACTCTCTGCCGCTCCAGAGGAAGACACAATCGCCCTTAATGACTAATTAAATTTCCCAATAACACCTTGACATCTGGTTCTTAGTCACAGTTCTTGTTAACCTTTAACCTAAAAAGAAACCAATGTTTTGACAAAATAGACAGCTGCTCCCAAGGTTGCAACCTTCCCCTGAAAGACAATCACTTTGACCATGGCCAAAAATGCAATGAAGTGGTACAGGATGACAGGGACCATGGTATCAAGCCATGTCACTAATACTTGCAAGGGAATGCCACAGCTTAAGTGTAACGTAAAGCAATTGCCTGCATCCCTGTCAGGCGGCACACGAATGTACTGTTGCAAATGGCATTGCCACCCACAAGGCCTGCTGCTGACACCCGACAAGGCAGACGAACTACAGATCAGTTTCCTGTCAGCTGCAAGTAGCTGACAGTTGAACTTAAGGATCTCATTCTTCCCTCAGAACTCAGCAGGAATGGTTCAAGGACAAACAATGGAAGCTGGATGAGTGCACGCCTGATACAAGGTATAAAATTTGAACAAGCTGGCTCGATTTGCCCCTACTGTACTGAAATATTAAAGAGAGATTAATCATCAGTGCTGAGACAAATGGACTCTTGTGAAACAAGCAGGAGACTTCTTTCATTAAATTAAAATTCACGCTCTCATAAAGCACTTAAAGACGGTGCCAAATGTTGAATAAAAACCAACAGAAACGTTCACAATTGAATTTGCAAGGTTTGACAAATATACTTGTGGAGAATGAGTGGAGCATTCATTCTCACTGGGGTCGTATCAACATCACGCATGAAGTTACCGAATGGTCAGCCCTTGTAAAACATGTAAAGTAATCTGTGCATGAATGTAGATTGAAAATGAAACAGCATGCCTATCCAAGGTGCCTCTGAAAATTTCGATGCTCCCGACCTTACTGTCTTTTAACAAGGATTCCCCTGCAGGAAGCATCACAAAACAAATATACAACAAGAACTGCAACTGACTTGCGTTCGGTTAACCACTGCTTTTCTCAAATGCTATACAGGGAGTCCTCGACTTTCCGACGTTCGAATTATGACAAACTGCACTTAAATTGACAACCCATTTTGACTTTACAATGTCGGTTTCGACTTTTCAACACCGTGCCAGCACGTTCAAACAAATGGGTCGTATGGTCTTCTCCTGCCCTTATTTGGAATTGAACCTGGGTCCCTGGAGGCATTGTGGCACAGTGGTTAGCACTGCTGCCTCACAGCGCTAAGGACCTGGGTTCAATTCCGGCCTTGGGTGACTGCGTGGGTTTCCTCTGTGCACTCCAATTTCCGCCCGTTCAAACATGCACATTGATGTTCTGTGCCACCTTCCTCTTTGACTGGACTAGTTGAACCATCTTTGTTAGGTTGGAAATGAGTGTTTTACCCTGTTAATTGTTTTTGGCACAACCATCACAATTTATATGCTGTTGTATTTAATATGCACACAGATTTGCAGAAGTTCGAGGTTAAGCCGGCAACAGACAGTGATCGAATGGCTTCATTATATCCCCCACACTAACTGAGGAACTTGTGCTAAGGCGTGCAGACATCAACTAACAAATCAGCAACTTGACAGGGCGAAAATTGAGAGCATTTTGCACCATCAGGCACCCCATAAGTTATTGGTTCAGGAGCCAATCCCCCATTCATGACATTGCTCCTATGGGAAAATCAGTTCCGACTTGTGACATTTTGACTTGCAGCCTGATTTTCAGGAACCAATCGCAAGTCTGTCCTAAGTCTGAGGACGGCTTGTACTGGTTTCCATTTAAACTGGTACACTTTCCTCACAAAGACAACTGCCTGATGGATTGGACACTTTCAATAAGGGCAGCATGTGGCTCAGTGGTTAGCACTGCTGCCTCACAGCGCCAGGGACTGGGGCTCAATTCCGGCCTTAGGTCACTGTCTGTGTGGAGTTTGCACATTCTCCCCGTGACTGCGTGGGTTTTCTCCGGGTGCTCCGGTTTCCTCCCAAAGTCCCAAGATGTGCGAGTTGGGTGGATTGGCCGTGCTAAAATTGCCCCTTAGTGTCAGGGGGATTAGCAGGGTAAATACATGGGGTTACAGGGATAGGGTGGGATCGTTGTCGGTGCAGCTGTGGGATCCTATGATTCAGGTCCAGCAGTACCTGCAGCCAGTCTGAGAGGGTTCTGCAGGATGGGTAATTTTGCAAATAACAAATCCATCCAGAGGTGGTGAAATAAAACTGGCTACTTTCAGGACACAATTAACTCGATAAAAAAAAACAAATGAAACTTTTCATGGGCCACAACCTGAAGAAAGTCTCAGATCGAGTGGAAGCTGCATTGTTAAACATTGAAAGGCATAAACATTCCTGCATCGAGACTGTTTATTCTCGTGGAGAAGGTAAAAAAACCTAAGAAATCACAGAATTCCTCCAGTGCAGAAGGAGGCCTTTCAGCCCCCAAGCCTGCACCGACCAACAGCAATCCCACTCAGGCCCGATCCCCATAACCCCATGTATTTATCCTGCTAATGCTCCTGACGTTCATGGTTAATTTAGCATGCCCAGTCGACCTAACCTGCACATCTTTGGAATGTGAGTGGAAATTGGAGAGCACAGAAGAAACCCACATAGACACGGGGAGAACATGCAAACTCCACACAGACAGTGACCCAAGGCCGGAATTGAACCCGGGTCCCTGTCACTGCAAGGCAGCAGTGCTAGCCACTGTGCCACCAGGGACCTGGGTTCAATTCCAAATAAAGGCAGGAGAAGACCATGCGGCTCACTAAGCCTGCTTCACCATTCAAAATGATCGTGGTTGATCTTGGACTTCGTACAGCCCACTGAAGGCTCACAACTCAGTGAAGAAATTCCCCTCATCTCAGTCCTGCATGATCAACCCCTTAACCTGAGACACTGCCCCCCTTGTTTCTCTATATCTATTCTGTCAAGCCCTTTCATAATCTTAAATGTTTCAGTGAGCTCACCTCTCAATCTGAATAAGGATCATTATTGCACCTTCAATTTGCAATGGAAAAGGAGATGGAACTACCTCCAGAGGCTGTTTGCCAATGTTATCTCCGAATATGGAGCAATTTCAAATTGCAAATTTAGCTGTTTCTGCAATTAGGATTAATGTTCAAAACGCCCAAAGAAGTTTGGGACTGAATTTCCCATTTAGCTTCGCAAATTGACAAAAATGGCACTCTCAATGGTGATGCATGCATTTACACATCACTTTCATGGACAATTGCAAGCACAATCCTCAGCAAATGTATGGAGTGTGTGCGCTGCATGCATAAATGTGCATTACACTGCAGCACTTACAAAATAATACATCCTCAGAGGGTTCTGACCAACTAGCAATCCTCTAGAGGTTAAAAACATTTTGCTGGTTCCACTCCAAGTTATTATGAAGCATTTAGCAGAACACAGCCGAAAAGGATTAGTCATGTTACAGAAACTTTGGGAGCTTCCCCTACCCACCCTCCCAGCATCCAAATCCATACCACTTTTAAATGTCATCATGTGCAAAATTTAATACTGAAATTTTAACCTGCCCAAGATACACACTAAACATAACTACGACAGCAGGTGCCTATTTCCACACAATGCTCTGTTGCTGACAGATGCGAGACTAAAATTAAAAAGGGCATCCAGTTAAAATATTTAATATTCAAAATAATTGACTCAGGTTTCATCACAGAAAGATCGCCAACCTTGTACTTAACTGTTCTCTGTGGACTAATTTAGCAATTAGCATGACAGAGAGGTGAACTAAAGTGTGCGTGTGTTTGTGTGTGAAGGGGAGAGGGGGGGGGAGGGGAGGTAGTGTGGTACTGACTCCATATTCTGTTCAAGAAAGTGATTTTAAAGATTAAAAAAATTATAAATCTATAACTCAAACTAGTGTTCAGAATAGGACTGGGTTGGAGGGCCACTGGAAATGTGCGTAGGGCAGAGGTGCACCCACAGATCCAGATGGGTGGGGTCAGGGATTCTGAAGACTAGGCTCAATTGGGTTGTGTGTGGATGCAGTACCAAAGATCTCAGCCAAGTTCCGCATTAATAAATGAAGAGGTTGGCCTGGAAGACCAGCATTTGGAGCTTGCAACAGGGAGACTGGGTAAATGAACCCATTTGGAAGCAGTCCCTTTAAATGCAGGATCAAGCATAGCTGTTGGACACTACAGCCAACATTACCAACAGCCAATGGCAAGATGATACTATGGAGCAGCAACAGATGAAAATAATCTGCTGTAGTATCAAGGTTTAACGGATGGGATACAATGGGATATGCTAATGTAGGATATAGATAATGATCTACTACTGATTGCAGTCAGCCATATGTTAGACCTCTCTTCAGACAGCGAGAGAGAGAAGTTTGAATCATGCCTAGGTACAATGTGCCTACTCTGTAACCTGGTTAGAAGTGACATGAATAACCAATTTTGAAGCAGATACCAGAGTATGTCTACAGACTGAAAGACCATCTCAGAACAGATACCATAGAGACCAGTGACTGGAAGGAGTTTGTCTCACAAAGACCAAACCGGTCACAGAAATTGTGGAAAGGTACAAATCAACAATAGACAAATTCAAACTCATGGAAAAACAACTGGAGCTTAGTTCAATCAACAGCTGAATACAGTTCTTTTTGTTGGACTGCATAATTTTCTGTAATTCAGTCAATGCCTGAAAGATTATTTGAAAGCAGAGACCTTTAATGAGAAAGGGCTATGAAGAAAGTTACCGTTGGTGAGTACAGCCCAAGAAGCAGAGATCTGAGAAATCAGGGATACAAAAAGATTTTTCGTGTTTCATGGAAAAACTGACAGCATCCTGGATGTCAAAAGCAGCAAAGAAATTATGGAATTCTATGCAATATAAATACAATTGGACTTAGTTGGTCGCACTAAGCCACACCTTCAACATCAGGTAAAGAGACACCATCCCCGGGATTTGTCACTTTCAACAAATGCTTCTTCACATGAAGGAGGGAAAGGGAAATTTGAAATGATTCAACTTCTTTCTTATGCTGAAAATAGAAAACTGCAATGTCTTTGGTTTTCAACCTCCCACCCCACAATTTACAACTGCAAAGAAACAGAAATAGAAGCAACTTCATGAAAATCTAGTTTGAAAGGAACTAGATAATGTATTGCATTAACCATTAAAAAGCATGAAGAAGAAACGCATAACCTATAAATATTGACAGGAATTTTCAAGAACCAAGACTTTGGGCAGAATTCTCCCAAGCCCCCACCAGCAGGATCAATGACAGGCGGCCGGGGAGAGAGGGAATCAGTTTCATGCCGCTGTAAATTCCCCATGGGATTTTCCGCTGGTGCCTGCCTTGGTGGAGCAGGAAACTAGCTGGAGGCAGGCGTGAAACAGATTTCCATCCCGCGAATGGGATGCAGGTGAAAACCTGAGCACCCATGCCCAATTCTCCATGACGTAAACAGGAAAACATGCCAGTGCAAAACACACCTGGAACAACGTGATGTGCAGTTGTTGCAACTTGCCTGAACAATGCCTAGGGCTGCCTCTGGATTTCAGGATGGAGGCTGCTCGCAAAACCTGGACCCTGGAACACCACAGCAATGGGTAGGAGGGTGGAGGGGGAAGACATCAACAGATGTCGAGGTGGAGGTCCATCTGCCAGCCACAGAATGCTCCTGCAGATCCATCTTCTTTCTCAAGAGAACCATCTTTCGACCTCAGAGATCCATCTTCATTTTCAGGATGTCCATCTTTTCTTCAGTACTGGGCCAGTGATGTTGGACACCTTTTCAATATGACACCCAGGTAGGACAGTGAATATGTGCCATCAGGCCAGCTCCACCACAGGATACAGCATAAAACACCTGATTGCATGGTTAATTAAATAAAAGCAAATTACTGCAGATGCTGGAATCTGAAACCAAAAGAGAAAACACTGGAAAATCTCAGCAGGTCTGGCAGCATCTGTAAGGAGAGAAAAGAGCTGATGTTTCCAGTCCAGATGACCTGCTGAGATTTTCCAGCATTTTCTCTTTTGGGTGCATGGTTAATTAGGTTGGGGCTGGAAGATACGGCATGTTTTTCTGCTGGCCAGTGCAGTGGGAAACACTCCACATTTGCCAGCCCTGCCACTGGACTTTAGTCTCAGGTGGGAGAATTCTGCCCTTTGTCTATCCTACATTCAAACATATCAGTTACCATGGGCTCAGCCACCCACCACCCCCCCCCCCCACCCCCATAGCAATCCCTTTCTGTCATTACTTCATTACAGCCTAGCTGTTTATGAAATTTATTCATGGGATGTGAGGGCCGCTGACAAGGTTAACATTTTTGGCTCAGTGCTATTGAGATGGTGGCAGTGAGATACCTTACTGAATTGCTGCAGTCCGTGTGGTGGACATAAACCAACAGCATTGTTAGGGTGGCACGTCCAGGATTTTGATTTAGCAGCAGTAAAGGACGAATGATCTGGTTCCAAGTTGGCCACGTGTGGCTTGGAGGGGGAACTTGCAGGTGCTGGTGGTCCCATATGTCTACTGCCCTTGTCCTTCCAGGTGGTAGAGGTCCAGGGTTAGGAAGATGCCATCGAAGGAGGTCTGGTGAGTTGCTGTAGTGCATCTACCTGCTGCCACTGTGTGCCAGTGGTGGAGGGAGTGAATGTTTAAGGTGGTGGATGTGGTACCAATCACGCAGGCTGCTTTGTCCAAGATGGCATTGAACATCTTGAGTGTTGCTGGAACTGCACTCATCCAGGCAAGTGGGGAGAATTCCATCACATTCCTGACCTGTGCCTTGCAGATGATGGATAGGTTTGGGGAGTCAGAAAGTGATCTGCACGCTGCAGAGCTCTTTTAGACAGTATTAATATGGCCAATCCGGTTAAATTTCTGGTCAATGGTAGCCCCTAGGATTTTGATCATGGGGGAATTCAGTGATTGTAATGATTTAAAGTGAGCAAATAGATGGTTAGATTCTCACTTGTTGGAGGTGTCATTGCCTGGTACTAATGTGGCATGAATGTTACTTGTTACTCATCGGCCCAAGCTTGAATATTGTCCAGGTCTTGTTGCATGCGGCCATGAAATGCTTCAGTATCTGAGGAGTTTTCAATGGTACTGATCTACAGCAAAACATCCCCACTTCTGACATTAAGTTGGGGCAAGGTCATTGATGCAGCTAAATATGGTTTATATAGGCCAGTACCCGAAGGGACTGAGTTGATGGTCTCAACAACCATAATCCTTTTATTTTGTGTTAGGTTTGGCTCCAACCAGTGAAGGGTTCACCCCCAGATTCCCCTGGACTTCAATTTCGGGTTCCTTGATACTGCTCTCAGTCAAATTGTGCCTTGAATGTCAATGGTACAGCTTGGTTAGGTTAGAGGTACAGCTCGTTCTAAAGCACAAGTCTTCAAGTAATACAAACAGAATGTTGTCAGGGCACACAGCCTTTGCTGTGTCCAGTGTCTTCAGCCATTTCTTGATATCACATGGAGTGCAATTATAGAACACCAACCTGTAAAGAGAATACTTTTGCTCAATATACTGGCAAAAAGCATTCGGAAAACCTTTCGGACCAATTTTCTGCCAAGCTATTCCAAATTATACAGGGCTGATACTGATAAATTTAGATGAGTCGCTCTGCACAAGGCTCAGCAGATGTTACGAAGCTTTGACCATTTCCATCCAAATGAGTTCCAACTGGTCATTATTTTTCCATTATCTTCAATTCAAACTCAAGCACTTAACAGGTATCAAGTTAGTGCAAAAGCAAGACCAGGTGCAAATCTGAAATGGTTGAGACCATTTAAACTAAAAAGTAAAGAATATGTGTTCCTTTCATGAACCATCTCCCAAGAAAAGACATTACTTAGCAAAACCTTTTAGTGTTGAAAAAACACCTACATCACTTAAATGTATCACGTGACATCTTGAAGGAAATGAAGTGGGTACAGGAGTTCTACTTTTTCTCCATCCCCAGTTTGTCAATACATTTTCTTAGTGTCATTCTAAATGTAAAAAGAAGCAATAAAGTGATCCTCTTGACTAATACTACACATGGCTGTACACTACACAGACCCAGGTGGAAGAGGTAGCCCCCAGATTTAATTCCAAGCTTGCGTAGTGTAAGTTGCTTTCAGCAGCAAGAGCATTAGACTTGATTTCAGGGGCCGGTGCAGGAAGGGAAAAAGAACTTGGGCTTTCCATTATTAATCCTAATCCAGTGACACCTAATGAAAAGGGTAGGCATGTTTGGACATCAGTCAGCACAGGACTGCGGTTAGCTGTAAGGCCTTCCAACAAGAACAACTTGCATCTATATAGTGACTTTAATATAATAAAACGCCCCAAGGTACTGCACAAGAGTGTTACCAAACAAAATCCAACACCAAGTCATGCGACGACAGAAAATCAAAAGCTTGGTCAAAGTAGGTTTTAAGTAGAGTCTTAAAAGAGGGGGAAGAGGTAGAGAAATGTTGGGAGGGTTGTGGGCCTAGAAGAAGTTACAGAGAAATGGAGGAGTGAGGCCATGAAAGGATTTGAAAACAAGAGTAAGAGTTTCAAAATTTTGGCAATGCCCCAATGTAGGTCAGTGAGCACACAGATGGTGGGCAAGCGGGACCTGGTTTGAGTTAGGATACAGACAGCACAGACCTTAGGAGCTTAAATTTACTTCAGGTGGAAGTTATTAGACTAATTGGGAGGGCATTGAAATCAAGTCTGAGAGGTAACTAAGGAATGGATGAGCATTTCAACAGTTAATGAGCTGATTTGAAGCAGAGTTGGGCAATGTAATGAAGTGGATGCATGTTTGCAAACTCAACTCAGCATCAAATATGACACCATATGTGCCTGGTTCAGCTTCAGACAGTTGCCAGGGACAGGGATAGAATCTGTGGCTTGGGAACAGAGTTTGTGTCAGGGACCAAAAACCATGATTCCAATCTTCCCAATATTTAGTTGGGGGAAATTTCTGCTCATTCAGTACTGGGCACTGGACATTCACTGTGACAAGTTAGATAATGGAGTAGAGAGGTGGTGATGAGGTAGAGTGGATGTTGTCAGCTTACATGTGGAACCTGATGCATTTTTGATGATGTCACTGAGTGGCAGCACATAGCTGAGAAATAAAAAGGGTCAAGGACAGATCCTCAATGCAAGAGCAGGGAGGCAAGACAATGCAAGGAATTCCTTGGGTGCAATTAGGTTGATAGAAAGGCCCCTGATAGAAACTGAGGGCAATGCCATCCTGCTGCACAATGCAGGAGAGACTTTGAAAGAAGAGGATGAAGTCAATCTGTCAAAAGTTGCAGACGGATAAAGAAAGATGAGACAGATAGTTTATCATGCTCTTCAGTCATATCTGTGGCTTTGATAAGGTCCATTTCAGTATTGTGGCAGGGGCAAAAACCTGATTGGAGGGATTCAAATGTGGAGTTGCAGGAAACCGGACACAGAATTGGAAGGTGACAACGTGAGAAGACTGAAGACAAAAGGGAAGTTAGAGACAGAGTGGTAGCTTTCAGTAGTTGGTAAAACTGAGGGATTAGAGGCAAGTTTTTTTTTGAGGAGAATGATGATGACAACAAATTTGAAGGGAAGTGGGAACAGTACACAAGGTGAGGGAGAGGGAATTGGCAACAACATCAGCTAACAGGGTATCCAAGAAGGGATGCTGGGTGGCCAGCAGCTTGAGGGTGTAGGAGGTGGGTCTCAAATTGATTGCCAAACTCAATGCACACATGGCAAGGTTCACATGATGAACATTCACAGAACAACAGGCTAGAGACACAAATCAACGATGAAACAATGCCCCTGCAACAGCGGATTCCTTAGGCTGGAAAGAACAGCAAGCAAATACCAGGCAAATTATAGTGCAGATTTGTTTCTGCTAACTCGTAACGTAATTCAGAGTTAGGAGGCGGGTTGGTAATCCCATAGACATAAATCAGAATCTCATTTGAAATCATCACAAGAATCATGGCAAGATCAGATTTATTGTCTGGTTGCCATTAAAATGCCAACCTAGAAACTACAGCAATTTGCAATGGATGCGCAACAGTTAATGTCGGGAATTCTTCCCAAGACTTATAGTCATTATGTACTTACGGTTAGCATAAAATGAAATCTGAAGTCAACTTCTAAACAATGTGTCAGATCAAAGTGGCACCAGTTTTAAATACATGTACGGTCTAAAATTTCAGCTGTAAAGTGATTCCTCCAAAAACACTAGTTAAGATTAATATTAGCACAAAGGAAGTTTCACATATGCATTCTCAGAATGGCAACTGTAAATCTATTGTCAACCCCTGCAGGCAGGGCACAGTGCACATGTCTTTGCACCTGACGAGGAGGAGGTTCAATTACACAATCAATCTCTTCTATCACATACTGGAGAAAGCTTGAACTCCACAAACATTTAGATAAGCCACAAATAAAACGGCCCTCTAATTTAATTGCACTTTTCTCTTTTAAAAAAAGATTCACATCCAAGGTTGTAACACGAGGCAGTTTATTTGCAATATTTTTAAAGTACTACCTTTCTTTCATAAGTTCTTGCAGCCTACATTCTGAAGCAGCTTTGCAACTTACTGGACCAACCATTGCATCAAGGGGTCCTCCTGCTACGTGACTGAAAGCACTCGTAAATCTAAAATGGAATAATTGATTCCAAAACCATTTGCATGGTTAGAAGCCAATTAGAATGTATAATATCCTCAAAATACAAAAGCTCCATGTATTATTTGCCATTGGATCAAGAATAGCCACAAGAATAGCATGGAATTGCTGTGCTTCCGAGAGATTTGGCACTACATAGTCCTTTCATTTATTCACTTGCACACTAACTAATCCGGGAATGAGAACTCCACGTTATGTCCCTGGAAGATTTCTGGTTAAACATTGGTGAGAAAATGCCGAGAAATATTAAATATTAAGAGATAGCCATCAGAAATAACTGCACTGGGGCCAACTCCTCCACATGGCGACTTAGTGAAGGAATGGGCTCTCAATCCGACACTCTTGAAGGCATTACAATTGACGATTGCTCATATTATTAAGCTCATCAATGAGAAACTTGGTTTGCGAAAAATCTTTGTGCTCATACTATAGAACTGCAGAATATTGGCAAAAGACTTGATGAAGCGGAGAATTGTTAGTTAAAAATGCAACTTGATTGAGGCCCACTTACAATCCATGAAAAAGCAGGCTCTTGCTCCCTTCTCCTTTAAATGGTCCCCCTCGAAGTTTACCTATTTGGGTATTTCCATTACCTTCACATTCCAACAGTTAGATAAAGAAAATTCCACACCATCTCCCCCTTTACTTGCATCCATTATGTGGGATCTACATCATTGGTCCTCCTTACCGATATCATGGCTGGCCAGTATATCACTGATTATGATAAGTGTGCTGCCGAGATTGTTGTATCCTTTACAGATGCTACCAATTTTACTTTCTTCCAAGGTACTAATGGAGATTAATGGAGTATTTAATGCTTTAATATGGAAAAAAAGAGAGACCTGGCTTTAATCTGGCCAAATTGCAGCTTCCTAGTTCAAAGAGGGAGGGGTCTAGAGGTGCTGAATATTAAGATGGATCCATTAGCCTCCCGTCTTAGATTTATACGAGAGCGGGTAAGAAGGGACCTCCCCTCCATTTGGTTTGATATTGATGCTGGCCAGTCTGAGTACTCCTTACAAGCTCTGTTGTTTCTTAAGGATTTCAAGACTACGTCTGAGAATGTGAGAATCGGATAATCATGAACACTTAGAGCATGGAGGATGGTCTGTGAGCTGGATGGAAGGTTTAATTTGACTTCCACTCTATCTCCCATTCAGGGTAGCCCCAGATTTCCTACCAGGTCTTATAGACAATGCTTTTGATATTTGGAAGATTAGGGCACTCATTAGGTTGGGTGACATATTTAGTGGTGCTTTCTTGCTATATTTTGAGCAACTGTGATATCCTGAGATATTCATGTTTCAGATATTTATAACTTCATTCTCAATAACACTTCTCTGTATCTTGATGCCAGTGTCTCCCTGGTGGAAAAGAATCCTGATTTCTACGGAACAAAGCAAGTAATTAGCAAGTTTTATGACATATTTTATTCTACATCCTATGTGAATATGCTAGACACTCTGCGATCTTGGGAAAAAAAGATCTTGCAGTGAATATTGATGGAGAGATCTGGGGCAATATCTGGGAAAATGCCAATAGAATCTCAGTCTGCAATAGAACGAAGGAGACCCAACTTAAAATATTACACTGTCTACATATTACACCAAGCTTAAGTCACAGGATAGACCCAGCTATATCCACACAGTGCCAAAAATGCAAACTGGAGAGAGGTGACTATGCACAGTGTGTCTGGTCCTGTATCAAAATTAAATCCTACTGGTTTGGTATACTTAGAGCTTGAGAAGATATCTGATACAGCCTTAAAGTTTGACCCTTTGTATTGGAGTGTGCCCCCTGCCCCCTGCTCCCCCCCCCCCCCCCCCCCCACAAAAATATAATTGATGCCAATGAGAAAAGACTATACAATGTAATATTTGCAGCGTGCAAGAATATCCTTTGCTCGTGGATCAGTAATAAGTCTTCTTTTGTTGAGAATTGGCGTAAAATTATCAAGGAATGTATCCCAATGGAATTTCTAAGCTGTATACTCTGATCCAAATCGTATGCATTCCGGAAAGTATGGAGCCATCATCTCAAATACACAGGTTCCATAATGTTTGACTTACTCCTATAAAACCTTCCACAGGCTATGGAGCACTGCCTCTAATATACTATACGTGAGGGTGTGCACCACTCTGCCATGTTTCTATGGCTTTATCCTCTTTATCCCCCAACCTGTTACCTGTCCTCTCCATTTTTTGTATCTGTGGCAGTGCCGGATATCCTGACCCTGAACCAACTACATTAGTTCCCTCCTTTTTTTTCTATATGGAGAAATGATCAAGCTGTACTGTACCAGTTTTGAGGGTGTGCTGCATTATTTGTAAAGATGGAAGAACTTGAATTTAAAAATAGCCACTTGTTTTACAGTGCTGGGCCCATTGCTGTTTGTTATCTGTATCGACGATTTGGATGAGAATGTACAAGACATGATCAGTAAGTTTGCAGATGATACTAAAATAAGTGATACTGTAGACAGTGAGGAAGGTTATCAAAAATTGCAGCAGGATCTTGATCAGCTGGGGAAGTGGGCTGAGAAATGGCAAATGGGAATTCAATACAGATAAGCGTGAGGTGTTGCATTTTGGAAAATCAAATCAAGATAGGACTTTCGCGTGAATGGTAGGAGTATCATGAAACAGAGGGACCTTGGAATTCAGGTGCATGGTTCTCTAACAATGGAGTCACACGCAGATAGGGCAGTGAAGAAGGCTTTGTGCATGCTGACCATCATCAGTCAGGGCATTGAGTATAGAAGTTGGGAAGTTATGTTGCAATCGTACAGAATGTTGGTGAGGCCGCATCTGGAGTATTATGTTCAGTTTTGGTCACCTTGCTCTAGGAAAGATGTTATTAAGCTGGAGAGAGTACAGAAGAGATTTACAAGGATGTTGCCAGGACTCAAAGGATTGAGTTATAGGGAACGATTGGACAGCCTAGGACTTTTTTCTTTGCTGTGTAGGAGACTGAGGGGTGATCATATAGAGGTGTATAAGATCATGAGAGGCATGGATAGGGTGAATGCACTCAGTCTTTTTCCCAGCGTTGGGGAATCGAGAACATGAGGGCATAGGTTTAAGTTAAGAGGAGAAAGAACTCTACTGAGGAGCAACTTTTTTTATACAGAGGATGATACGTATGTGGAATGAGCTGCTGGAGGAAGCGGTTGAGGCAGGGACATTGACAACATTTAAATGGCATTTGGACAGATACATGGATAGGAAAGGTTTAGAGGGATATGGGCCAAATGCAGGCAAATGGGGTTAGCTTAGATGGGTATTTTGGTTGGCATGGACCAGTTTGGGCCTAAGGGCCTGTCTCCGTGCCGTAGATTCTATGCTAAAGCCTGAAATTTCATTAAATATTCAAATACAATAGGTAAACCTTTTAATCCTGACTCTACCCCCATTATCAAATAATGTTAGCTTGTTTATTTTTACTTATTCACAGCGGGGCAAAGGATACACTAACTCTACTAAAATAATTTGTGAAGGTTCGTAAGAGACCGCCTCAGATATTTAAGTGTTTTTGATTGATTCGTAGAAACTAAAAGCTTTTCCTTAAAAATTACAGGTGGGTAAACAAAATTGCTTCACATTTTACACTTATACAAGTAAAATAAAACAGCCTATAACATGAGGGAACAAATTATTAACATTAATATTAATCTCTTTAGGGTGGAGCTTTGGAGAGAAGACTAAGAAAATATAATAATTTTTGTCATCTTTTTTCTTATTTACAAAAACACTAATAGTAATATCTACTTAAGTAGCGGATTTTAGCGTAACATACTCAATTCATGAGTTTGAGAACCTCTTTCCAAAACTGAATAGCACAATCCTTCCAGACCCTGCTACCCACTTACATAAAATCCTTCCAGAATAAACAAAATAAAAGTGCAGCAGTTCACGAACACTTTGAAATCTGGCATCGATTAAACTTTTGTTTGTCATGCACAATATACCATAGATAGCACACCGAATATAATAACTTTCTGTTTCAAAATGATTCGCTCATCTTTTGGAAGAGTTTGCACTTTACAATGTTGGTGTTTCAGACAAAAATAAACAAATTCTGCTTACTTATTCTTTATCCTTATTGGTTTTCATTCACTGAATTATTCCACTTGAATGATTGGGGCAGAGTTTATAAACAGCAAGCTGCGACATAATTTGAGTAGTCAGTCAGCCTTGATGCGTGTTATACTTTTTCTAGGTGTCCGCACAGGTGTATGTGAGAAGCTAAGACTGCTGGTTTACTGCTTTCAGTCAATAGTGCATTTCAAACAACAACAAAAAAACTGTCCAAAGCAAAATCCTGCAGATGCCAGAAATGAGACATAAACGAAGGAGACAGTCATCAACTTCAGGAAGCGTAGTGGAGGACATGCCCCTCTCTACATCAACGGGAAAGAAGTAGAAATGGTCGAGAGCCATCGACAACCTGTCCTGGTCCTTCCATGCCGACATTATAGTTAAGAAAACCCACCAACGTCTCGATTTTCTCAGAAGGTTAAGGACATTCAGCATGTCCACGACAACTCTCACTATTTTTTACAGATGCACCATAAAAAAATGTCCTTTCCAGATGTATCAAAGCTTGGTATGGCTCCTGCTCTAACCAAAACCACAAGAAACTACAAAGGGTTGTGAACGTAGCCCAGTCCATCACACAAACCAGCCTCCCATCCATTGATTCTGTCTGCACTTCCTGCTGCCTCGGAAAAGCAGTCAGCATAATCAAGGATCCTACACACCCTGGACATACTCTCTTCCACCTTCTTCCGTCAGGAAAAAGATATAAACGTCTGGAGGTCACGTACCAACCGACTCAAGAATAGCTTCTTCCCTGTTGCCATCAGACTTTTGAATGGTCCTATCTTATATTAAGTTGATCTTTCTTTACACCCTAGTTATGACTGTAACACTACATTCTCCTGTTCTTTTCCCCTATGTACTCGATGAATGGTATGCTTTGTCTGTATAGCACACAAGAAACAATACTTTTCACTGTATACCAATACATGTGACACTAACAAATCAAATAAAACCCAGAAAATGTTGGCGATACATAGCATTTGTGTAGAGTTCTCACAAAAAGTCAACAACCTGAATGATTAAATCCATTTCGCTAATACTATTGTAGTTTAGTTTAATCGTTTACTTTAAAACATTGTACTTTCTCCTACGTCAATTTTACTATTGAACCTGATCATAAGAAGTTGCAATCAACATGAAGTACTCAAGTTGGTGAGCATGAAAGGTTCCAAGTTTCTTCACAAAAGCAATTAACTATTGCTATCTTACTTTTGATTCAAAAATTTAACCTCACCTTTTTTATTACTCCTGCTGCTGATTTGTGTATTGTTTGCCAGTTCAGTTGCGATTTGTTAAGGTTTGAAGAAACCATTTGCCAATATCAACCAGTTTTTTTTTTAAACCAGCGTAGAAAATTAGCATCCTGCAAAATTACTTTGAACTACATCTCTCTTGATTATATAAAAGAATCCCTACTCAAAACACTGACATATAATCAATCAGTAATTCAGACAGAGGGCTTTATCCGCAGCATATCAAACGTCAAGAGCAAAAATACCTTTTGTGGTCCAGGTTGTAATAAGTTCTCACAGAATTATGGATTTTTAACAATTATTCTCTGGATATGGGCATCACCAGAAATGACAGCATTCATTGTCCAGCTATTCAGATATGGACTTCCTTGTCAACATCTGAATTTTAGCTGTAACTTCTGTGGCCACTTCAGAGGGAAGAGTCGAATATGTGGGACTGGAGCTACATGTCAACCAGACTGGGTCAGGACAACACGTTTGTCATCTCTAAAGAGCATTCGCAAACCAGTTGTGTTTTCACAACAATTCAACAACCTCATGGCTAGCTGTTACCTACACTATATTATTTTAATGAAAGCTGAATTCAAGTTCTCAAACTGTCCTGGTGGGATTTGAACTCCTCTGAAATATTAGCCCATGTTTCTTTATCAATGTAGTAGTACTTTAGCCAATATGCTACAGGTTGGCTTTCTCAAATGCACTGGATAAGTGCAAGGTCTGGTATGGCAGTGGACATTCTCTCTTCCACCTTCTTCCTTTGGGAAAAAGATACAAAAGTCTGAGGTCACGTACCAACCAACTCAAGAACAACTTCTTCCCTGCTGCTGTCAGGCTTTTGAATGGACTTACCTTGCATTAAGTTGATCTTTCTCTACACCCTAGCTATGACTGTAACACTACATTCTGCACTCTTTCGTTTCCTTCTCCATGAACGGTATGCTTTGTCTGTATAGCGGGCAAGAAACAATACTTTTCACTGTATGTTAATACATGTGACAATAATAAATCAAATCAAAATCACCAGATTATCAGTAGGGCAGCACTGAAAGCATAAGACAGCATTCATTCCTGCTCCAAAATGCCATCTGGCAAAAGCTTGGCTAGAAAAGCCTATGTGAAAGTTGATTAAGGACAGGGTCATGCCCATCTGTGATGGCTACTTACAAATATCCACCTGATAGTTACTATCTATCATGTATGCAGAACAGCTGGGGGGGGGGGGGGGGGGGGGGGTAGAGGAGAGAGAGAGAAAGAGAAGAGAGAGAGGAGGAGAGCGCGACAAAGGCATATTGTTGCCTAGGAATCAAATGCCAACACAAATTACCTCAGTTAGAAGAGTAGGGATCAAGGGTGGAGAATAAGTAGAAATAAGTGGAGCAATAGGAATCAACAAAATGTCCAAACTGGTTAATTTTAGCTCTACATTTGTCAGTATTTTGGATCAAACCAGTGGCCTAACATATTTATATCGGCGAATCTCTATTACAAGGTTATTAGTGTTCTATATTTCACTGTTTTGGGTATTATTCCAGGAAGTATTTAGAAATGACCTTTGTATTCTTAACAACTGGCAGATCATGTCTAGATATACAAACTGCTCTGTTTGCTCAGATCACATTTCACATACCAAAGCTACTGACTGTCAGGATTAAATTATGGCTGTTAACATAACCATCATTCTAACACAATGCCAATTTATTGACAAGATAATAATTTTAATTTTTCCGAGAAATCGCTGTGCGTCAGCAACATAGCCAAAGATCTCAGGTGGTGTACATTAACACTCGTGCAGGCTCGAGTAACGTCTGCAACGAGACCGTAGCTATAATTTTAAATCAATTAACAACAGATAGATATTTAAAGTTGCACTGTGCTAAATGGGTGACAATTTGGAAGAAAATTATTGAAAGAATAATACATGTGCTACATGGCATTTATTTGGAAGGGGGGGGGGGGTGAGGGAAGGAGGGTGACTCCATACCAACATGTGAAACGCCCGGTTTATTCTAACAAAAGCTTTCCATCGC